>NW_013525035.1:5072224-5091155 GCF_000836215.1 Papilio polytes | reverse complement strand
AAAAAAAAAAAAAAAAAAAAAAAAAAAAAAAAAATAAACATACCGTCGAATTGAATACCTCCTTCTTTTGGGAAGTCGGTCAAAAAGTTAGGTTAGAATCATAATTTTTTGATATTTTATGTGCTGTTCAAAGATTTTAGTGACGAAATATGCTTTCGTTATTTAGCATTAAGAGCAGTTAAATGGGTTTTGTTTTATTTTCCTTAAAAAATTTTGTAATGCAGCTTTTTAAATTATACTTTCAAGGTTAGTTTCTTTTTATACTAATAGATGGCGTTAGTGGTAAGTTCCTACGATAAAAAATATACAAAATGTGTAATAATGTGTGTGTTTTTAGAATGAATTATGACTTTTTAATGGTATTATTAGATTTAAAACACTCGAGTGTTGTAGGCAATAAAATTTAAGTGACTATGAAGTTTTTTATAAAGAAGGAAATGTTGAAAATTGTTTAATAACGTTAAATGTCAAAGTTACATTGTCTATGGGCATTTTGTAAAGAAATCAATATCGTACGCGAGACGCGAGCTAACATAAATTCATCGCTCCTCACAACGATAGTAGCGTAGCGCGGACATACAACTAGTGTCACCACACTTTCATTACAATTTAGGACAATCTTGATACGAATTACATGAACATTAAAAAAATAACATTAAGATACAAAATACAGAGAAATTAAATAAAAAACGAACCAAGCAATTGACCGTATTATTACCGAGATGTGTGGTTCAAACTTATCAGGAAGAAGGAAGAAAGAAAAAAATATGTGAGAAATCATAACGTTATCGACAATGTTAGTATGTTATCAGTTTATTTTACGCTCGTTAAAGCAAAAATTTAATAAATCGATTACGATATCAATATCGCAAAATTTCGTATTACACCCTAATCAAAGAATGTCACGTATTTGTCAAGGAACTGATTTTCACAAATAAGAATATTTGTTCTAATTTAAAAGTCCATTTATCTCACAGCGTGGGCTTATTTGATAGGCAATCAAATGATTTATCCCGTGAAAACAAAATGCAAATGTCCCCCTACACACATGGACATATCTTGGCGATGTAGAAAAATCTTAGAAGAGGGGATGCCTCCACCCGGCGCAATAATTAGTTTAACAGTGTTCGAGCACCCACTCCCCCTTTTTCCGAGTTCAACCCACCCTTAAGACGTATGTGTGAGTTACGCTCACTATAGAGAAAAAGGAACCGGAACAGTGGGGGAGAAGTCGTTTCTGTTAAATCGCGGTTTTTATATTGATTTGTGTAATTGGATATATATATAACGCATAATATAATCACGACTGTATACCTTGAAGAAGTAGACAGGGTAAGGAATAATCTTGCATCTTTTAAGTTTAAAAAATCGCAAATAATTTACTTTTCCAAACAATAGATGGCGTTCTTCATTGGAAGATTTGCGGTTTTAGTTTGCCGCACTCATACTTGTATTCCTTAGTATAATCTTAGGACCTCTATTAGTGAATAATTAACGTATGTAAGTATAAAATATAAATTTGATGTTCGAAAAGTAACTTTCATAGTAAAACCCATTTTAAGTCAGTAAATCATAATATAATAAGAACAACATCTTAAGCTATCCTGCCGACCCTATTTAGGCCTATTGGCTTACAATGCGGGGGGTGAATTCAGATACCTTATCCCCTTACACCCCCAACCCCCTGCGTGCAGTTTAATCAATAATGACAAAAGATTAAAGATATCACTATAGAGGGTCGGCTAGTTTCCTTTAGTTTTAATTAAATATACTGCGGCATTTTATAGTATACTAACTGTAGCTCGCGATTTCGCCTGTGCGTAATAACAATATATAGCCTATGTTACTCACAGATAAATTACCATTCTAACGGTGAAATAATTTTTAAATTCGGCCCAGTAGTTTTTGATTTATTTCAATACATACAACAATACAAAAATACAAATCTTTACTCATTATAATATTAGTATACACTAGCTGTTACTCGTGACTTCGTACACGTGGTATTTAAAAACATAGCCTACATTACTCGGCGATAAAATGGTTTTTTAATGGTGAAAGAAATTTTGAAATCGGCCCAGTAGTTATTCAGTTGTTTCAATACATACAAAAATACAAATCTTTCCTCTTTATAATATTAGTATACTCGTAGATTGGAAAATATATTGGTTTGGCTTTCCTTTCAGATACGAAGAGGGCGCTTGGAATTAATGTAAATTTTCAAGATTCCATTATCATGTCATAAACGAATATTGGCTAAAAAAGTAAATAGTCCCAAGTTCTTAGGTTTCGTGTACAACCTAGTTCATTCTTCAGAGGGCGCTGACAGTGACCAAACTGCCTTCAGAATGTATCGCCGGAAATGCCAGCCCGGTCGTGGACTGGCGATGTCCGATTTGCGCCCATTTTGTTACTTGACTGGCTGAATTTGTTTTTTTTTTTTAAAAAGCAAGTGCATCATAAATATTCTGCCAGTTTTGTTTTTTGATTCTACTTTTAAATGTATATATATTGTTTTTTTTTTAATTATGGTCACGGTTATGAATTTGTACCAATAAAAAAATAATGTGCTTTTTTACTCTATTTCATTATTTTGGATTAGAAAACGAAATATAGGTTCGGATGGGATTTCACGTTTCTCTGACATAATTTACAAACAAACTGCCTCGTTAAATGTTCCCTTAGTGCTCCTTTAAGACTCTAACTGTGGTTGGCAGGTTCGTTATTTCTCTGTAAGAAATTCCGTATTCCTATGTTAGAAATGTGTTAAGTTTGATTGGATTGGTCTACAAGTCGCTATGTCCTTGTCAAACAGGGTGTGCATAAATCTGTTTGACGTTGCAGAATACATATTCATGAGTTTGGGACACCATAGACGATAGTGACGTTCTTAATTGCCGGGTGAGTTGCCGCGTTGTCTATGGGACAGTCTTCAGCTTGTTTTAAAATATGTAGATGTATTAACATAAATACGCCACGCCCATAATTTTAATGAGAAAGTAAGTAGTATATTCTATTTTTAATTATTTTATTCATATTTAAAATAACTAAAAATGGATGTGTTTGTATAAAAAGATTCAAATAAAATTGTATATGAACCAATAGAGAAAAAAATGTAGAATAAAACAGAAATTATTTCATAGTTTAGATAGATGTATATTTGTTAGAGTTTGTAGCCTAAACTGCTGAAGGGATCTCGATGTTTGTCATAGAAATAAATCATAGTCGGAAGAACACGTAGGTTACTTACTTTTTTTCATTCCCGCAGAGTCCCGGTTGAAAACTAGTTGGTATACTTTAATGCTTTTTAATCAGGTTACCAGTTTTAATGAAAGTAAATGTTCAAGAGAAATGCGGTGAGAGTAACATTAGATATCGGGGAATCCCCGCGAGCAAATTGTGTACTTTCCTTAAAGAGGTTAAGGTGATATTGATTATGTTTTAAAAACAAAACATATTAAGAAATACCAAACTAGATTTTTAAGAAGATTTTTTTTTTAATTTAAAAATTTTATAGATTTGTTTAGTAATGTTTATTGTACCATTTTAACTAAGTTCTAGGCTTTGTTTACATTAGTTGAACGGAGAGATTCGAACCCTAGACTACGATCGGAGTTCCGTACCCTTAACTATTAGGATTGGGGATTAATGGTTTTCTATAAAGACAAATTAAAAGCATTAATTATTATAGGATGCCTAATTTAAGACCCTTTCTCTTTACCACCCTTTTCTTGGTTGGGAAGAGGAAGTGGATTTGACGGCGGAAGAAATGCATAGGTAGGGGAAATATCCTCTTTATGTGCGTCTCCTCCTCCGTCGTATAAGGGTAGGCAACGCATCTGCAATTGCGGATGTCTATGAGCAGCGGTCGTTTCGCCATTTTGGCGGTTTCAGGTGGCCGCTTGCTCGTTTGCCACCTTATGTTATATAAAAAATTATTTACATTTCATAATTATCTGTTTTTGATTTATTTAATTTTTATTGTTTTCTGTATCGTACAAAATCCTCATAATTTCTTTGCAAAAACCTAGTCTTTGTCGATGGTTGCGGAATAAAAAGAAACGCATTAACGGTGTTACATCCGGGAAATCGATCCCTCAACTAGGGCTGTCAATAAACTGGACATGAACTGGCAGCAAACAAAAAAAACAACCAGTGACTTTTCCACCCTAAAAAAAACAAAAGACGTTCATCAAGATAACACATCGATAACTCTTATCTCGAATATGTACAGACACCTTCATTCGCGGTGTTGCAGTTTCAGAAAAATATATTTTACACGCAAAAAAACTTGAAATCCAATCTTTATTACAAATAAATAATTATACTATTTAATAACGATACAGGTTACATGTAATTAAATAGAAAATAATAATTAATTATTGGCATAGTAATACTCCCTATTATAGTGTCGTAATCGACTTTTATAGCTTCTATATGCATAAAAATTCAAAGTATGATATTCTACTGAGATAACAGTTGTATTAAATATAGTAATATAATATATATCTGTCTAAAACCACAGAAAATATTATCGCTTCAAAATGGTATACCGCCAAAGTTCGCGACTGTACCAAACCAAAATGTGGCAGCCCTGACCCACACGTATCGTAACCAGAGACGAGGAGATATCCTTTTAATTCATTGTTACTCAGATATGTAACAGAAGACGCTATTCAAAGTATTTGGGGAAAAGCCTTTGTCCTTTATAGAGGCCTAACCTGTCATTTGTCACTATGACGTCATGACGGACTACTTATCAACAATATTGTCTTTTTACAGGGAAACAGTTGTCATTTTGTTGATCATGATTGGGTTTTTCCACAGATTCGTGGGTATTCATTTATCTTGGTGACTATATGTTGCGAAACGATTTGATTTTAAATAATCGAGAGAAATTCAATTCTGCATCGGAGTGTAATTGTTTACAGCCAGCCCGCTTTGTTTATTTTTAATGAATTATAAGTTAGTTTTATAGATTTTACTTAAAAGCTTTTGGGCCTGTCCCACCACTGGCTAGAGGCTCGAATAGTATAAAAATGACGTCACTGTTAAATAAGGGAACAAAATCCGATTATTCCATTACATATTTTACACGTTGGATTGTTATCAGAAAATGTACAATTTGGTGGGACAGGCCCTAAATGACTAAAATTTACTCCAATCTCTAAAGTTTTTGGCTAATTTAATAAAATCAAGGAAACGAGAAACACTAAAACAAAAGTAAAGAAATCTCGTCGGACACAATCGCAAAAGGTAATTAGTGACGCATAATGAGGGCAACACTATAAATTTCCATTAGCTTTCTTTCAAGTGGCAACACTGAAAGTATTCCAACGAGAGAGACGCACTTACAACCGTCCCTCTCGCACCCGACCTTTCAATTTTCGTCCGGCGTTTCTTATTTAGTTTCGCGCAAATTATCTCCAATTCTTCATATTATTAAACATCTAGGGGGGAACTAGCCCCCCCAGGGGGGGTTGTAGGGCGGCGGGGGGGGGTGGTTTAATGACGGAGAGCGGTCATCGCCCCCACCTCTGCGTCCGGCACACTTGTTTCTTGTAAAATTTTTCCCCGATCTTTATTTTCTTTCGCCTGTAGCTCTATATAATTAGAGTTTGGTGCGTGTGTGCGTGGCGTGCGGGGCTTGCGTCTGTGTGCGGCATAGGGCGCCGTAAGTCCAGTTATTAGTTTTCTTGTGAGTTTCGTTCGGATGTTTTTGTTGGATTTCGATAATTTCGCGACAGGCCGCGTGCCGGGTTGGGGGGAGGATCGATATGTGTATAGAATATGTTAGGGGACGTTTAGCAAGGCATTATAAATACTTATTACGCTTGGTAATTACGCCGGCCGTAATCGGATTTTATTGGTACCCGCGGCTTGATTGCTTCTCATAAGTATTTGATAAAATAAGCTTCTTTTATCTGAAGAAACCACATAAGGAGATATTTTCATTATGCCTTTGATATAATTTTATTTCATCTTCTAAGTATTGTAACCTAAAATTTTCTGTATATATTACTGCATGGTCTCTAAAGATATATTGATTCATTTCTATTTTCTTTGGTTATTATTATTAAAATTAAAATATATCTTGTGTTATTCACAGATAAATTACCTTTCTAACGGTGAATGAATTTTTAAATTCGGCCCAGTAGTTTTTGAATTATTTCAATATATACAAAAATACAAATCTTTCCTCTTTATAATATTAAGCAAAGATTATAGATTTAAAAAAAAAACTATAATTATTTATAAGTAAATATGAAGCATAATTAAAAGCAAAGATGGTGTTTTTTTAATTTCTAAACCTAGTCAACTAGAGTATACATTTTTTTGTAAATGATTTAGTTGTGCGCTGCCTTCCTTGCTTCTGTGGAGATTCATTACGCGGGAAAGGACGAGATGGATTGACGTTACTTTATACAGGGTTGCCACATGTCGGAAAATTAACCCTAGATTTAAGACAACAAAAAAAGTTAAAATTAAAAATAAATGTGCTAATTTAACATCTTAAATTAAATCTAATGAAATAATTAAAAGCATTAATTTATTGTACAATATCATTTTAATTTGCTTTTAAGTTGGAATTACTGTCTCGGTATTTATTGCAAAAAAAAAAATCTTGTATAGAACATAATTAAAAGAACACTTGTAATTTGCGTTATTATATTATTGAATATTGTTTTTAATATTTGTGTCAATAAAAGTAATGCTAATAATTGATTTTGGGGTAATACAGTCAAGTAGCTGGCAACCCAGCTATTAACCAACACAAGCGCGTTGTTTACGGTAGTCGGGGAAAGTCCTCAAAATGTATAAAGTTTTTATTGCTCCTTACAACAGGAAGAACGGACATTTCTATTACGTAGTTTTCTTGTACAAATGGTATCTTTAATTTATTTTTAGTCTGATAAATGATTTCTACTCTGCAGGAATTTTAGTTTTTAAGATAAATTAAACAGGTTATGTTTAAAAAGACTGCAATTAATTTTCGTTTAAAAAGCTAAGACCCTTAACCTCCAAAGTTTAATTTGACGACTAAAGCTATTTTTAATATTCGTTTCAGTATTGTGCTGTACAATAAACCTCTGATAAAATATAGATGATTTATAAAATGCCAGATTCGAACTCGGTAACTGTGACAGCCACACTAGACGTGGCTCGTAATTTAGGTTTTCTTTACAGCGCCATCTATTGGGGATCATTGATAAATGTTTTGTTACCGAATATTTACGTTGAATTTTCGAAAGGGTTTAAGCAGAGATGCTAATTCTTTTAAAAGCATCATAGATGGGCATTAATTTTTTTTTAGTAAATGTTTTATTAAAAATAATTCAATAACGTTTAAATAAACGTTAAACGCCTTGATTTGTTGGCTTTCTTCCTTGAAAAGTTTTTGTGGTGTTTAAACAATTGGGGTGTCACTACCTTCTTGTTAGCATGTTATATAATTGTAAACAGAGTTAGTGAAGACCGATTCGAGGCAATTAAGAGGACCCCGCGTCCGGACGCCCCGCACCCCGCACCCCGCAGACCCCGCGCTCCGTCGTATTAATCTAATCACACTCGGTTTTCTCCAAGAATGTGTGAGTCTACGTCTTTAATAATAACTGGGGGGCGCTTGGGGGTGTGGGGGGTGCGCCCGACCCCACACTAGTGAAAAAATATCCCGAGGAAAACAATATTATAAATTGGACTACGCCATATATGTGTTAGCTAGAGATGCGGGGGGTGGGGGTGTGCGGGGGTTGGGGGTGAGGGACGTATTTTTCGTTCGCATGCCATTTTATTCCATTTTATTTTATTCTTCTTGTGACGTACTATTTTCAGTTTTATTATTCCGTTACTTCGCGGGTTCACGGACGTTTTTTAATACAAGCGGGAAATCTTTACGTTCATTCGAAAATCGACTCTATTGTGTTGTAATAGGGTGGTAAGTACCTTTGTTAGAATACTCAATGTTTGTCGGTCAATAACTAAAGGCAGCATGTTAGTTATGTATTGTGTACTTAATTTAAAATGAATTGAATTACATTGGTCATGTTTCAGGGGAAATCAGTAATTTTGCGAGCTCTTTCCTGTAACAATATAATAAACAGTAAACACACTTTGTTATGTAAGATGTAAGCAATTACAGCACATTTAACAAGGTCTACATTTTCATTTTTAATATATAGTAGAACCTCGATAAGCTAAAGTCCAAGGGAAACACAAAATATTTTAAGTTATCAAGGGTCTATGTTATAGAGGTTTTGGGCTCTGAGTTATTTTTTGACCTTATAGAGGTTTGAGTTATCGAGGTTCTACTGTATTTAATTACGGTACTAACAAATTGGTAAAACAAGTCAGTAACAGCATAAAAGCAAGCTTACCAAAGTAACGGTAATTTTAGCCCATCTAGAGTCCTATCATTTGTTTAAAGACATTTGCAATTGAAAACACAAAAGTAAACAATATAAAGATTTTTATAATTTCACGCAGATGCATAACAGTTACTTTTCTAACAGAAGTTAAGGATAAAAAAAACATACAGACGAATTGAGTACCTCCTTTTGGGAAGTCGGTCAAAAATAACAAACTTCTTACACTTATAAGACGTTACTTTGTTATTTTACTATCACAGACACAGCATGAAAACATTTTTAAAAGTAATTTAAAACTTAACAATGAATCACTTAACGGCCAAGGTCGCTTAATTAACTTACGGCTTCCTATAATTAGGAATTAGTGAAAATGAAACTCTATCCCATTGACGTTATAATACTAATTTTAGGAAAGGTATTATTTACATTGATTTTAAATGGCAACAAAGATAGAAGACTGAAGTTATATCTCACATCAAAACTGGGTCACAATTAAACGGTATTTTACAGTGGTAGTGCCCGCTTTAACATCTTAGCACTGCAGGGCTCGCCCGGTGTAATACCACGACCACACAGAAGACAGGCGTGAAGTGGAAGTAATTCCGTGTTTCGTCTGATGAGTGTGGTGCCGGAGGCCTAATTTAAGTAATACAAATATCTGGGTCATTGGCTAACTGCGACCCAAACAGATGATAATGATATCGAAAGAGAACGTAGGGCGCTGGCCGTAAGAAGCAACATGATCATCCGGAGGTTCGCAGCGTGCTCGAAAGGTGTAAAGCTAACCTTGTTCAGAGCATATTGTCAATCTTTTTACACCTGCAGCTTATGGTGTCAGTTTAGCCAGCGCGCGTACAGCGCCCTACGTGTGCAATATAACAACGCCTTCAGGGCACTGTTGGGGCTGCCGCGCTACTGCAGCGCGTCGGGGATGTTTGCGGAGGCGCGGGTGGACGGCCTTGCCGCGATCCGGCGCAAGCGCATAGCATCCTTGATGGCGCGGGTGCGCGGCAGCCGCAACACTATCCTGGAGGTGGTTGGGAGTCGCATGGACAGCCCAGTCTATAAGCACTGGGTAAATGTCCATGTGCACTAGTATAAGTATATGATCTATTTTAAATGTACAATACTAACTTAGACTAAGTCAAATTTTACTAACAAAATAATGGATGTAAAATTATAATAAATAATAATAATAAAAAAAATTAAGTCCCTTTCTCTTTATCACCCTTTTCTTATAAGGAGAGGATGGGAAGGGGAAGTGGATTTGACGGTGGAGGAGATGCATAGGGAGGGGAAATATCCTCTTTATGTGCGTCTCCTCCTCCGTCGTATAAGGGTAGGCAACGCATCTGCAATTGCGGATGTCTATGGGCAGCGGTCGCTTCGCCATTTTGGCGGATTCAAGTGGCCGCTTGGTCGTTTGCCACCTTATGTTATAAAAAAAAAACGGGTATACAAACCAGCTAAGAACAACCCCTGTTCTCAGTCGCACAAATACTAACGCGTTATTAATTTTCGGATTATACCATAAGCAAATTGTGGAAAAACAATCTATACTAATATAATAAAGCGTAAACACACACTTCTTTTATGCCTAAGATGTCAGCAATTACACCATATTTTTGAATAATTCTTCTTTTAATAAAAAGCCCTACACTTACGTCACGCTTTAGGCTATATATTTTTACGCGTTTAAACTTAGGCGGTAAATGTTTTGGATAAAAACCCTAATGTGGGTAAGAGACCATAAGTTGCTGCCAACATCAAGGAAGCAAGGTTGTCATCATGTCATGTCATTTTGACATTTGAAATTGACAATTTGACACATGTAAAGAATATAATAATTTTATGCTGATGAAATCTCACGGGAACAGCTAGTTAATTATAAGTGTCGACGTAATGTTACCTATATGTTTGTGTGTAAGTGGAAATGAAAGGGAGTGAATTCAGATGTTCAGGTAATAGAGATGTATGGAAGAGTAGATATTGGGCAGCCACTACGTTAATCTAATAACTAATATTATAAATGCGAAAGTTTAGATGGATGGATGTTAGAGTTTGTAGCCTAAACAACTGAACAGACTTCGATGTAATTTGGCATAGAAGTAGATAGTCTGGGAGAACACGTAGGCTACTCAGTTTTTTTTAATTCCACGCGGATAAACTCGGGCTAAAGCTAGTCAAATATAAAACTGTTTACCAAATGACAAATCTCATATGTAATAAATTCTTATATACTTAAAGATGAAATATTTCTCAATAGCCATATACTTTTGTCGAGTAAGAATTTTCTCATATCCGTCCGTCATTTCGGAATGAATATTAAATTTTGAGGAGGCTCCGCCGACAGGGGGCGCTTCACAAATATCTTATAAAACGGAACGTGTATGTTCATTGCTTTAAAATATGATACAAGTATGTTATATTTATGTTAGTTTTTTTCATAGTCTATACTTATGTCAAAGAGGAAATGTCGCTAATAAATACGCTCGGGAATTTAAAAAAAATTTTCCACCTTTAGAATGCCTCATCGAGTAACATAGGATATATTTTATACTAACGGGAAGGGTAATGTTATGACAGAAAAGATACCTGACATATTTCTTTTTCCTAGTAAGTTTAAATTTAAAATACCAAGTGTGGTCCAATTTATTTTCTTAATAAAAAATAAATCATAATACATCTCAATAGCTTAGGGAGTAGGCAGATATTGTCATTTATAGTCTGATCAGAAATATAAAAATTCTAGCAATTTGAAGAAAAAAGCTATAACTACTTACTTTAAGAAATTTCTTTAACATAGTGGAAGTAATAAACGACGACATCAGCGCCCTCGTATAAATTCTATTCTCATATAAGTTCTATAATAAAGCGTAAAAACACACTTCTTTGTTGCCTAAGATGTCAGCAATTACAGCATATTTTTGAATAATACTTTTTTTAATAAAGAGCCCAACTAGCGTGTCACGCTTTAGGCTACATATTTTCACACCATTAAACTTAGGGTGTAAATATTTTGGATAAAATCCCTAATGTGGGAAAGAGACCATAAGTTGCTACCAACATGAAGGAAGCAAGCTTGTCATCATGTCATGTCATTTTAACATTTGTAATTGATAATTTGACAAATGTAAACAATAAAATAAAAGATTGCCAAGGTTTGATATGTCATGTCAGTTCGACATTTGCTATTGATAATTTGACAAATGTGAACAATGAAATAAAATTTTCATAATTTAGTGCGGATAAAGCCGCACGGGAACAGCTAGTTTTCTTAATAAATATTAAATACTCCGTAATTTAAAGGGTAAGCAGATTATACCGTCACTTATAAATTGACCAGAAATATAAAACCGCTTGCAATTTGACGAAAAAATATGTAACGAATTTCTTTACGTTTAAAATGGAAGTAATAAAGACGATACTAGCGCCCGCATATGAAGGTTTTATTGCTAAGATTATTAAAAGTATTAAAGTACTTAACAAAAGTTTTTCACGTATCATTTCCGTATATTCACTTGTATATTTGTATAGATAAAATGTAATCGATGGTCGATTTACTGTACTTTTAATTTCACCTTATCTATGGTACGCATTATCTTTAAAATGGCGGCGAGCGGCGCAGATAAAAATGAAAAATATTTTCGACACAAAATCAATACGAAGCGCTCCGGTTTGACATGTCACTATATGTAGCTGTCGGTTTGTATAACATAGTATGGGGGTTGGAACATTTATGCGTATATTTTTCTTGTATGTTTTCCTTGAATGTTTTGAGGTTATGAAATGGCGCGGTAAAACTTAATTTATATATCTATACTAATATAATAAAGCGTAAACACACACTACTATGTGGTATAGGATTTTAGCAATCACAGCATATTTTTGAATAATTCTTTCTTTAATAAAAAAAACCTTATACTCACTACGTGTAGTAAGTATAGGGTAATATTAGTATATTATTATGTAGTCTAAAGCGTGCTTTGGGCTATACATTTTCACGCTATTAAACTTAGGGGGTAAAAAATTGGAAAAAACCTTCATGTGGGAAAGGGACCATAAACTACAAGCTACCAACATTAAGGAAGCAAGGTTATTTGTGAATGCTTTTTACTGTAAAAGGCCGAATATTAAAACAATACTTCGCTTAATGATTACACTCTGATCGGCGACAATTTAATTTGGATTTTAAACGTGACAAAATAGATAAATAAATAATTTTTATTATTAAATCAAGTAAGTTACAAATCAATCAGTCGTAGGGACTTCTTTTTAAGAAACCAATAGGCACTTGTGTTAGGAAGTCCCGCTCTTCCGTATAACACATAATGTAAGATATTCTTGCACAATCTATGCTATGATAATAAAGCGTAAAAACACACCACCCTGTGGCACATATTTAGGACAATTCTTTCTTTAACAAGAAGCACTACAGTTACGACACATCCCAGGCTATGTATTTTTAAAATCATTTAATACCTTACATAGAAATGTCGATTCAGTATTCGACCGAAAGACGTTCTGCCTACGTGTGTTTGTAACCACAAGTTAAGGTAAATTACGGATGTCCCAGATTGTGATAGCGGTTACTAACATTTATTGACGTAAATTTATTATTTTACTCAATGATGTGTGACAAATGTTTTACCGCAATATAATAATTATTTTATTTAACAAAATTGACGGTCGAATGAACAATGTTTTGGATGATAAGGTTACAACTGCGAATTCCATTAAAATGACGTCTGTTAGATTGTAAGTGGCATTTGCTAAGTGTATGACGTATCAACAGCCTAATAAACGTCACTGAGGGGTTTCAAGGCACACTATATTAGGGAAGACTATGCCTTAGTCAATGCTGGCCCATTGCTGGTTTCACATATATATTTGAATTTCTTTCACCCTAAGAATGTCGGGTAAATTATGTATATACTAGCTGTTCCCCTGCGACTTCATCCGCATAAACTAATGAAAAAATTATTTTATTGTAATCTATTGCAAATGTCAAAATACCAATTACCTTACTATGGCAATTTTGCTTTCTTGATGTTGGCAGCAACTTATGGTCTCTTTCCCAAATTAGGGTTTTTATCCAAAATATTAACCCCTATGTTTAATGGCGTGAAAATGTATAGCCTAAAGCAATACGTAATTGTAGGGATTTTTATCACAAAAAGATTTATTTAAAAATATCCTATAATTGCTGTAATCTTAGGCAACAAAGAAATGTGTGTTTACGCTTTATTATAATAGTATAGATGAAATTCGAAGAATCGAAAATCAATGGGTACAGCGGGATTCGAACCTAAGACCGGATTACAAGTCAAGTGCTTAAACCACTGAGCCACCTACACTTACTTACATTTTAAATATCAGCATCAACCTGTCCTTGTCCCAATAGAGGGTCGGCACAGTGCTCCTTACATACATCTCTATCAGCCGTCATATCTGAATTCACTCCCATAAGTATATCCTCTTTCACACAATCCATACATATTTTCTTCACTCTGAGTTAGTGAATGTTGGCTTTTAAAACGGACACTTTCATGTTTCGATTTTTGACAAATTTTAAAATTGCACCTGGTATTTTGAGGGTTGGTAGGGGTGTGACCGCGGACATTTCGATTCCAGACTGATTGAAAATAAATACCGGGTGACGTGCGACAGCATATAGTATGAATGGAGTGGATTTATTATATATTTTTTTAAATCAATCATTTTAATATTTGAATTAGAAATTTATATTATAGATTCGCTTTGTTAATTAGTTGAGCAAATTATATTTTGGAAAAGTTTAAATTTATTTTTAAAAATAACTTTTCAACATAAGTTATGTTTCTGAATAGCATAAATTATTTGAGAAAAACAATTATAGAAATGTATTCAAAGCTTTAAGGAATTTTACGTCAAACTAAGTAATATCTTAGATCTTGTTGTTTTAAGTATCTTTTAAAGTTAACTAGAACGAAGTAAATAAGTCTACATAAAAATAAACAAAATACATTAAATACCAAATAACTGATACGACCCAAAAACACAAACATCTTTAACATTTAAACATGACATTTAACGCGACTCCACTCGTCCCCTGTTCGGCCGCCCGCATGTCACTCTGTCGTCCATTATAAAATGTCGGCAGTAATCGACCTTTATTTTTATTTTATTTGTGCCAACCCCCCACCCCCCTTCGCCACCCCCACGCACCCAGCACCCCCCACCCCCCTGCGACCGATATTTCAAAGTTAACGACTGCAGCGTAAAATATGCCACTCGAAATAAAAATTCGGACGAACGAATAAATTTTTGTTTAATATCTCTCTAGTTGGATGATTTTTTGATGTTAGGAAGCGTGGCCTTAATAGGGTGACTAGGGGAAGACGGACAGTCCCAAAACTTCACTATGCAATGTTTACCTTTTAGTCCTCAAATCTTACTAATGTATAGTTTATAGCCTAAACGGCTGAATCTGAATCTAAAATTTGGCATAGATGTAGAACATAGTCTGGAATAATACTTAGGCTATTTACATTTGTTGCTTTTTTACTTCCACGCGGACAGAGTCGCGGGCGAAAGCTACTTTGATTATAAATCGTCAGGTCACTTCATCATCACCAGCTCACTATACGTCTCCACCGAGGGGCTCGGAGCCTACCCTAAAGTTAGGGTGACTAGGCCATAGTCAACCACGCTGGCCCACTGCGGGTTGGTTGACTTCACACATATCTTTGAATTTCTTTGCTGATATGAGCAGGTTGCATCACGATGTTTTCCTTCACCGTAAGAACGTCGGGTAAATTATGTACATATGAAAATTCGAAAAATCGAAAATCACATTGGTACAGCGGGATTCGAACCCAAGTCCTGTAGATTACAAGTCATGTGCTTAAACCACTGAGCCACCGACGCTCTTATCAGGTCAGGTCAGGACACTTACGATGAATTATTCTGTATAAAATTAAAAAACTGTATATAAAAGTAAGTTTTCTTTTATTTTTTATTATGATATTTTAATAAGCGTATAACGTGTAAAGTAATTTGGAGTAAATTATTTACAATACAAAATCGTCAAGAATCTAAATGATTTCACAAATTTAACTAATTCCAAATCGTGTTCCAAAAATATGTAACTATTCGTGGAAATTTTTTTTATGATTATAATTTAAGTTATTTCAAATATTTTAACAGAAAAATGTTAATTCGACGAATTTTAATGCGTTCAGTTTTCATATTGTTAAAATTCTTTAAGTTTTAATGAAGTTTTCAACATGCTATTAAATTATGTAACATTGGTAGTGCCCGCTTTAGCATCTTAGCACTGCAGGGCCGTCACGCCCCGTGATACCACGACCACACAGAAGACAGGCGTGAAATGGAAGCAATTTCATGTTTCTGATGAGTGTGGTGCCGGAGGCCTAATTTAAGTCCCTTTCTCTTTACCACCTTTTTCTTATAAGGAGAGGATTGGAAGGGGAAGTAGATTTGACCGTGGAGGAGATGCATAGGAAGGGACAATATCCTCTTTATGTGCGTCTCCTTCGACGGACAAAGGGTAGGCAACGCATATGCGATCGCGGATGTCTATGGGCAGCAGTCGCTTCGCCATTTTGGCGGATTCAGGTGGCCGCTTGCTCGTTTGCCACCTTATGGGGTTTCCGCTTGTACGAGAATATATCGGCGTCTCTCTCTTTCAACGAGAGTGAATGAGATGGCGATAAAATTATTTCGCTAATGGTAAGCTATCTATACTAAAATTATAAAGAGGAAAGATTTGTATTTTTGGGCCGTTTTCAAAAACTCTTTCATCATTAAAAAGCTACGTTCTCACTGACATAAGCTATATTTTCTAATATTATTAATTACACGCGGACGAAATTGCAAACAAAATCTAGTAATTGTTAAGAAAGTAAGTAATCACATAAGATTGTAAATATTTCTTTTTTTCATATTTCAAGACCAGTTTATATCTGACTAATACATCTAAGGTTATTTAGGGCTAAAGATTAGAGCTAAAAATAATAAATTTCTCTTTATTAGGACTTATTTAAAGGCACGTTTTGTGGTAAATTAAATCGTTTAGCATAATTTAAGTGTTCTTTTGACCTTATAGTAAGTAATTGTTCGCGATTTCGCCCGCGTGTAATTAATAAAAAATATAGCCTATGTTACTCACTTCTAACGTAGCTTTATAATGGTAAAGAAATTTTTGAAATCGGCCCAGTATTTGTCTGTCGGCAAGCCACGTTTGATCTGGGTAATCTCCGAAATGGCTGGCCCGATGTCGACCGGACTTTCACTGAAGGGTAGCTGACATAGACGGGCATATTATAGGCTAATTTTTAATATTGTGTGGATGAAGTCACGGGCAACAGCTAGTTTATAATATGTTTTAATGTTTTATCTTCAGCTCTGGAGGGAGCGCGCCCCCCGCCCCGCGAAGCCCCCCCTCTTCGCCGATGATCGAACTTTACAGGTAAATAGTATTTTGTTTTTAACTGAGTTTGGGAAATTTATAAAATGACGGATTTTTATAATTATTATAACATAGTTTCCTATAATTTAAATATTGAGATGATAAAAATTTAATTTAAGTATATTTAACTGTTACGTTTAGGTCATTTCTAAGTGAAGATTTTTGTTACTTAATAACTAAGGGAAGAACATTATAAATTAAAACATTAAGTAATAAGTAATATTTTTATGCAAGTTTAAATAAACATTAATATAACTTCAAACGTTTAAAGTTAAGTTTTTTAAAAGATAACTTTTTAAACTATTCAAAATGTTTTAATTACAAACCGCAAAAGTTTTACAAAATCAAGCCATGAAAAAGTTAATAAAAAATCCCGGTACGGGCAAGCGGCAGTTGTTTATGTACAAAACCCCGTGAAAACTTATCCCGTATTTTCCGCAAAAAAAAAGAAAAAAAAACCGGGGAAAATTTTTCTCGAAGTAAGCTGGAAGTTAAATTTATTACGCCATTACTCATAATCATAATCGTGCGAGGGAGATGCAAGATACCCGCGAAATGTAACGCGAGACGGAAATAGACAGAGTCCGTTTGTGCGAAAGGGAAGGGAGATATTTATTCGTGCGCCCTTCTGATAGTGTTTCCAAATTTTGGGAAAGCATTGTGTATTGTTTGCTATAACGGTGGGTTTACATGGCGTACTGAATTTTTATGCTTTCTTTTCATTTAATAAATAATTTCCTATAATGTTACGAGTAAAATGTTAAAAAATAGTTTAGTTAAAACAATTATATTCTTAATGTCTAGTAAAAAAAATACAGAAAAGAATTGACTGTTCAAACTAGATTGTTTACTATGGGAGTCCCTTACTGTATGTTTTTTACACTTAACTATTGATTAATATTAGTTAAGCTCTCATTCAGCTATCTTAAGGTTTAATATATGATAGCTTATTGTTGAATTTATCTATTTTCAGATAACAGATATATTAATTGTAGATTAAAATAAAAAAAAATTGGGTCCGTGTAAACCTATCTTAAATAGCACTGCACCGGCCCCCTGTCGAAATAATCAACGCGTGCGGAGGGCGGCCGGGTGGGGAATCATTTCTGATGTTTTCTACAAAAAAAGAGAATTTACGGCACACGTTTTTACTTAAAACATATCAGTTTTGATCGCACGCGCAGCGACCGCTCACGGCGCAAATCGTCTAACGACTGGCAGTTGACGTTTGAATTTTTTTTTAAAGGCAAAGGAATTTTGAAATGACGGTTTGTTAGTGAAATTGTTGTGTGTAAGGTGATTTTAGTTTTTTAAAATAATGGTGATGAGAACGAAATATTGTAAATGGTGATGTAAAAGTTTGCTTGTAATGGATCTCACAGTGGATAAGAGCAGGTATTCAATCTTATTAGAATCTAGTAAAGATATTTGTATGCATATTATTTTAATGATATTCCGTTCAAATAATGTTGTCAACATTTTCAGTATTATTTGTGTATAAGTTAATATTTTTTATGAAATCGAAAATTGAAATATTTCCTATAGCTGTGGAACAAAATTAATTACATGTATGTGCAAAACAGATTTTTTAATTTTAATTTCGAAAACAGTTACAAAATTAAATTAAAACAGATACAGTGGATTGCATTAATAATATTATTTCGTTAGCTATAAGTATCAAAATATCAGGGTAATAAATTATATTATTTTTCTTACTTTTAAATTTAAATGTAGTCTTGTATAATATCTAATAAATAAGATGTATAGAAGCTAAAGCTCTGATGATCTTACAGCCAAACATTTAAACGAATCTAAAACGTTTTGCTAACAAACTGTCAGGCGTCAAAATTTGTGGAATTTAAATTTCAAGCGTGGCCCAGCATTTAAGCAACTACATGTTTAATAATCCTTTCTCTATTCGGTCTCACGATTATCTTAGTCATTCTGTCAGTACTCGATTTCAAACACTAACACTAATTAGTTACTGATTATATCACTCAACTCCCACCTTTCGGTAGTTATTTGTGTGTAGTGTACTCAACAGCAGTGTGTAACATTGCAGATGCGGCGGTGACGCGATGTCCGCGGCGCC
>NW_013525035.1:4967284-5070072 GCF_000836215.1 Papilio polytes | reverse complement strand
CGCGCTACCTCACTTAGGGTCTACGTTAGCCGTTGTTGTATATGTTCGGAAGCTGCGCCGCGGACGTCGCGCATGTTATTACATACTTTGATATATAACTATTGTTGTCTAGAACGACTCGAGCACAAAGATACGTACTATTGGGCAGTGATCAACATTAAACGTAATTTAGTATTAAATGATTAGGTAGGAGGTCGCGGGAGTCCGGCCCTGCGGCTCATGTTGTGCAACACATCGGTCATTACGGGTCATTGTTTGGGGGGGGGTGTGGGCTCAGCTCCGCCCCCCTCCCTCTGTCGTTCGGCCGGGCTTTGCGTTTTATATTTATTTGTATTGTAATTTTTAAAAATAATAAGTTACTACGGACTTAGTGCACTATGTTTATATCTTCAAACGATCACATAGCATTTCTGATATTAGAAAATTTACAACTAATATTTACAAAAGTATATCAGCTTATTAATAAATTATATTACTGTTAAGCATACAAAGTCGATATTAAAGAATGTTTCCACTGGATTGACGAGATAGATAAAGTGCACTTTGGCTGACGTTTGCGTGTCTCGTTTGACAAGGTGACAGATTTATTTAATGAATTATTCCGTAGATCATTGTGGAAGTTAGCTTGTATAAACCACGCAGCTTCTAAAGAAAGTTCCTATGTATGTACGTAAGTTGTAATTTATAATTAAAACTAGAGGTCGCTCGTGTGCGAGTCGCCGCGGGGTGGGGGGCTGCCTGAAATATTAAAAAGGTGATGTTCAGGGTAAGGCTTCCGATACTAAGATTGCACTGGCTGGTTACAGATAGCATTTATGTTATTACAAAGGCTTGTGAGTTAATAATGTTCCTTATACGTTCCTTATAATGTAGGCGATCCGTTCCTAATTTATTATAGATTAAATATCTTCCGAAATAGTCTTCCCGCACACAGACCCCCGCGACGAGTCGTCGCAAGCGCGCGAAACAACAAATTATATTAATAATGTTTTAAAATAACAAATTTAATAAAAAAAAAAATTGTACGCGTGCATGATCTCGCCGGTCGTACAGATTCCAAGATGGCGGAGCATTTTGACATTTAGGCGCGGAAATTTTTACTGTTGAATTTTATGACCGGGCGAAATCGAGTAGATTTGCGTGTTTTCGGGATTGTTTCGTACCGCGTTGTACCCGATGTGGTTTAGACCAATAATATAGAATTAATCGCAGTAGAACGTTGAACCGAGTAAGTTAACGGTGTATGGTGCAACTGAAATACAGTACAAATTAATATTAAGTATAGCTAAAACTATTGCAGGGGTGATTACAACGTACTTTTAGAAATAGTTTATGTATATTTCTCACTCGGGTACAATGCACGCCGTCGTACAGTCGCACTCATTTATTATGAGTTTTTGTTGCCATTTAAAAATATTAAGTGATTCTAAAAATTAGTTCCTAAATTCTTCCAAATTGAGCACTGATACTCCATAGACAATTCAGACTCAAATACAGGACATAAAAATATTTATTATTCATGAGTATTCTAATATAAAAGAATTATCTCAAATAACATTTTGTTAAAATAAATACTAAATTAATGAAAATGAGGAAATGCTGTTAACAAATCTATTTATAATATTTTAAAAAATGTTATATGAAACACAAACATCTTGTTTTTTACATGTAATTTTTTAATTATTAACATATTGAAAAATTAAATGTTGAATCGTTGGTACGTATTAAAAAAACTAATGTATTAAAAAAAAGAAATCAATGCATTTCCTAGAAAAATATCGATCACATTATTTATAATCTATGTTTTTTAATAATTATTTGCGTGTGATTTTACTAGTGATATGTCAATAAAAATATATAAATTAAGAGAGATTGACAAAATCGCTTATAAAATCACACTATTTTTGGCTTAATTTCCTAGTCACAAATTATTTTAGCATTTAATATAGTAACACCAAGTCCTTTAAGTCAGATGTTACATTCCATTATTTATCTGTGTAAATATTTATTTGTGTCATTTCTAGTCTGTGCTGTATTTAGTTTTAGGTAAAAAGTTATTTTACGTGCGACTGTATTTAATAATTGATTGTTTTATCAATTAAATACATCCGTGTTAATTCTAGTCCAATTCTTTTAATGTATTTTTCAGACATGGACGTCGTGGGAGCGTTAAAAATATGTATAGTAATTTGTTGATAAATTTGAAACCAAACTACCTCAATATAATATTAGAGAAAATATTTTGTCATATTTTTACAATTAATAATTCTACATTCGACGTCCACGTTTGGTAAAATGTAATTTATATAAAAAAAAGAATTATATTATGGCTCTGGGAGAGAGCCACACTTTAGCCGCAAGCCATCGCAGTTTATGTTAGTCTATGACTAATAGTCTATGACAACAATAATTTCTATAATCTACAATTAATTTTGTATAACAATAACCGAATAATCTAATTTATTTATAACGATATTGATTAAAAATTAAACAAATGCAAGACAAATATTAATATTGAAAAAAAAAAGATGTAAAAGATTATTTCTAACCAGATTTATTTGAAATACAATAACCGTCCGTTTTGATAATTTAATTTTATAATTGTGTTTAAAAATTTGTATTTAAAAACAAAATACCTCATTAAACGTTATTAAAGACAAATTATTAAGAATATTTTTTTTAAATAATCTCCTTTTTCTTTGATTATTTTTTATGTCAGATAGAAAAAGGCGGTAAAATAACCTAAAAACTTATGTAATCTATGGCTTGCGGTCGGTATATGTTCCTAGATCCGTCTGTTGTTTGTTTTCCATTACAAAAAGCATTTCTACCGTATTCAATAAATTAAATATACAAATATAATTCTGTTGTTTTCCTTCTAACATTCCTAATTATCATAAAGAAGTTGTCTAGAAAATTAAATGACGACATTGCGGTCAGTAAGAGTGTTTTGAAAAGGTTTGTAACAACGAAAGAAACTTCAGAACAAGGTAAATGCGTCAGTTTTTGTGGTTTGTTGTAATTATTGAAGAGCGTTTAGCAACGTATAGCGTTGTATTCGTAAATAATCTACGCATTTGCGTAAGTGCGTAACAAATGAGGGAAAATTAAACCAGATAAACAAGACTATTGGTTCATTGGACCTGTCTGCTATACCCAAAGACTCGTCTATATGTTTCCCTTCATCACCAGCTCACTATACGCTCCCACCGAGGTGCTTGGAGCCTACCCTAAGTTAGGGGTGACTAGGACATAATCAACCACGCTGGCCAAGTGCGGGTTAGTTGACTTCACACATATCTTTGAATTTCTTCGCCGATATGTGCAGGCATCACGATGTTTTCCTTCGCCGTAAGAACGTCGGGTAAATTATGTACATATGAAAATTCTAATAATCGAAAATCACATTGGCACAGCGGGATTCGAACCCAAGACCTGATTACAAGTCAAGTGCTTAAACCAATGAGCCGCCGACACTCTATGTTTCCCTTAGTGGAGTTTAGTACAGAATATTACAAAGACTGTTGTGTAAATGCGTAAGCAAGTATACTCAACTAGGTGTATTGTTTACATTATGTGAGCTCTGACTCATAATGTACTAAGCAGAAAGTTGTGTTTCCTCTGAACAATTCCAAGGAAACAAACGTAATTGAGAACTTCATTAAACTAAATGCAATAGAAAACAATAATTTAAATTGTTTGTATAAATTGTAAGTAATTATTAGGAAATAACATATTCTATTCTGTTTATTGTGTTAGTAATAATATTACTAATAGTAGGAAACATTTTTCTTTTCTAAAAACAAAGCATGAGATTACTGATGGCCGATGGCATAACCTGCAAATTAACGACTAACACGATTGACTTCTTTTTGTATTATTTTTTTGTTAAATTTTCAATAGACCTGTTTCAAAAGTTGTCCTTTCAATTGTAAACTTTTTAAAATTCAATATATTTTAACCCGTAACTAAATATCATATCGAATGATAGTGAGGTTAACTTAAACGCGTGTTGACACACGTCACGCGGGCTTAACCCCCGCATGACAGTTCACAGGGTTGCCATGCTTTTTTATCATTTAACCCATTTTTTAAACAATTCTTCAACCATTTTCCCCCGTTTATACATTTGACAGATGCTCTCTACAATACAAGACCCTCCGATGCGATTTTTAATGGGTGTCGAAGTTTTTTTTTTTTCACAAAACAGGGAATTTTTATACGAACAGTGTTTTTTTTGTAGATTAGTGTAAAGCCGACAGTTGACGCGGATATAATCTTTAATTAAGAGTATTTTTGTCGCGTTTTCTACAATTCGTATGGGGGTCGTAATTGCGTGATTTATTTATTGATAATTTTATGGAATTACTTGTTATTAAATGGTTTTGTTGTTCGATTATTCAAAATTTTTTACATTTTAAAAATAAAAACATGCTCATATGTAATTTAGAGGCGTGTTTTTGTTTGGTTTCGCTTTAATACATTTTTTTAACTAGGTTATTTATGTTTGCAGTTTAAAATCGTTTTGGTCGCTCAAACTATATATACCTCTCATTTGCCTTTTTTCTATATTAAATTAACTACTTTTCCGTATATTAGTACTTAAAAATTCATTTTACTCTTCAAAGATAAGAATAATTAAGTACATGTAAAAATTAAAACTTAAAAATATGAGCCCAAATGGCGTAGCGTAATATGCAATCGATCAAAAAATTACGTTCTTTTTTAATCTTGACATCGCCCTACGACCTTATTATTCATTTACAATGAAATATATTTTATCAAAAAAGTACATTTTTTCTAACAAAAACGTAAATCCGTTACGAGATTACTAAAAAAATCCTAAATCATTTTCCAAAGAGTTTTATTGTCTATTTTGAAACCCTTGCTGGCACACGACATGCGCGCGCCACGGCTTTATATCTTAAAAAAAACTAAATTCGCTCCGCAGCCAGTGACCTACATAAACTTTCACCCCGATGTTGTTTTTCCAGAAATCTGGTAAAAAAACGCACCCTTTTATGGTTGTTTTTTACGCGAAAACATAATCGAATTCAATCCGTCGGAAAAGGGTTCGATAAAGAACGCATCGCGATATTAACTTTTTTTTTACTCTGTGCGACATCTATACGTCATTGTTGCGCGCCAAAATTATACGTTCTGTCAAAATTTCGCACCATTTACCTCATCGGACATCTGCCGGAGGAAAAAAAGTTTTTAAATACAATGCAAATAGGGGTGGCGGAAGCGTGCAGGACATTAATTTTTAAGGGGAAATTTGACGTTTTTGTGTATAAAAAAACATGAATTAACTACGACCATATCGGAATAGCAAATATAGAATAAAATGTAATCTTATGTCCATTTGATTTATTTCTTGAATAATTGAAAAATTACGAAAATTCATTTAACGAGCTTTCGTAGCTATATATATTGAACTCTAAAGAATTGTACTAAGGTACAAGGTACAATAAAACACGCATAATAAAAACAATAATATATGAATAATTTATATCAAACATCGTAATACATGTAGTCTATGAGCAGCGTCGCGGCAAGTAACAGTGCCTTCTCCTCCACTGACAGACTCCGGTCGAACTCGACGTTAAATCTGCAAGGAGAAACATTTAGTGTATTCAAGTCGACTTATTTCGTACTAGGCTAATTTACCGAGTCAGTGGCCAAAATACTCTCGTTTATACAATGTAAGTTTGCTCAAGAACATTGAATCCGGGTAACAAAACAAAAAAAAAGATAATTTTCGAGATTTGTAGGTCTTTAAGTAATCCGGATTCAATGCTCTTGAGTAAACTAGATTGTGAATCTATACTATTATAATAAAGCGTAAACACACACTTCTTTGTTGCCTAAGATGTCAGCAATTACAGCATATTTTTAAATAATTCTTTTTGTAATAAAAAGCCCTACACTTATGTCATGCTTTAGGCTATATATTTTCACGCCATTAAACCTAGGAGGTTCATATATTGGTTAAAAACCCTAATGTGAGAAAGAGGCTATAAGTTGCTGCCAACATCAAGAAAGCAAAAATTGCCATAGTAAGGTGATTGGTATTTTGACATTTGCAATTGATTATTTAACTCATGGAAAGAATAAAATAAAATTTGCGTAATTTTATGCAGATGAAGTCGCAGGAGAACAGCTAGTGGAGAGATAAAGAGAAACACTATGTGTGGTCAGATGAAAGTGGGCAGCTAAGCAAATTATTAGAACTATAAGGATAAAGGGTGTCGGTATACCTGTCAGTGATAGGAGCGAAGAACATGGCGTGCAGCAAGCCTTGCCAACGCTTGCAGGTGCTGCCGACAGGGGCGCCGTCAGCACGCGCGATGCAGAACTCCACGTCACGGAATAAACTCAGGGTAATAAACGGACCTGAGAAAACCTTTTAACATACATCCATACATTCTGATAAAAGACGCTTATTGTTACTATAAGTTGTATATTTCTTCTCTTTCGTGCATAATCTTTCGTTGTTTATACTACACTATCGTAATTAATTTTACTGTCCCAAATGTTGCTAAAAAGAGACGAACTTCAAAAGGTTTATATTTAATCGTATAAATAAATACCTTTAGAAGTTTGTCGTTTTACTTTAGTTTTACTAGCTTCTACAAACAGTTCTCATAGGCGTTGCCAGGTAATGATCTAGGCTTCGTCAAGATGGAGTTCACTGACGGACCTAGCGGAAGACCGCTACATGGTGTTGAAAGCTTTACAGCAATTTGTAAATACTATTTTTGGTTTTTCTTTATTTTTCATTTTCTTATTTTGTAGTGTTTGTTTATAATTTTATGGTTTTGGTATTTAGTTTAAGGTATTATGGGACTGACATGTTTTATGGGACCAAAGTCCCTATAAAAAATAAAGAGAAAAAAAAGATGGGGTTAGAATTAAAAAGGTCTTAACCGAAGTAGACTTTTGCAGATATCGATTATCTAAGAAATGTTCTGACTACTATCGTTGCTCTCATAACCTATTTATATTTCTATTCCAATATTAACGACAATATTTTTATAGTACTTACCGCGGATCCAAAAGACCTCTTCGCCGTTCGCCTTTTTGACCAGATATATCGGTCTGACAGCCGCCCATTGCTGCTCGATAGTACCTATGAGATGTTCAGGTGGACTGAAGACTTGGAGGTGTTGCATTTGACAGGGCAGGACTCGCGGCGTGCAGGCGTAGGGCCGAAGCACGCGCAGAACTTCCGCGCCCATACTATTGCACACGCGGAGCTGGAGGGGACGAAGACCGTAGCAGAAGTAGCCCACCCACCAGCTAGAATAATACTTACCAATTAATAATAAGTCTAAATTACTAGACTAACTGATTTTAAGCGCCACAAAAGGCCTAAGCCGGGCTATAATACCGCACAGATAGTATCTTCTATTTGATTCGCGCAAGAACTACTGGGCCGATTTCAAAAATTCTTTTACCATCAGAAAGGTAACTTATCTGTGAGTAACATAGGATATATTTTGTTATTACTAATGTTTAGGAACTATTAATAAACAGCGTATTTCAGGACCCCGGGACTAAAATTCTAAACAAGTTGCCGGCCTCAGTGTTCCCGTCCAGTTATAACGTGGGTCCAGTCAAAAGCAGGGTGAATCGGCACTTATTGAGCTAGCGTGCTCTATCCTTCGGCCGC
This sequence comes from Papilio polytes, assembly GCF_000836215.1. Taxonomy (NCBI): domain Eukaryota; kingdom Metazoa; phylum Arthropoda; class Insecta; order Lepidoptera; family Papilionidae; genus Papilio; species Papilio polytes. The sequence continues at coordinate 5,062,397 of NW_013525035.1, read as the reverse complement.
GTCTACACTAAGCTTAGGTGGAGTCATGGTCAAGCGCTGGTTTAATTATGTTAAAAAAAAAAACTAAAACAAAATAAGGGATTGTATACACTAATGACTTAAGTATTGATTAAATTATTCAGCATGTAGTCGGTCTTTAAGTGGTCATATCTTTAGCTGGACCTGTTCTCCTCCTCCACGGTATACACTAGGTTCCTGTCAGGCGTGCGCACGTGGAAGCGGTTCCTCTTGCCCCTAAGAAACAGCACACTCTTCACCCGCAGACGCTTCGTGATCATCAGATGTTCTACCGAAGTCAACTCTTCTAGTAGCGACGGTGGCTCCTCAGACTTCTGGCAAATTTAATACTTAGTAAGGAATGTGACGGTATTGTAACACCTGTCTCTGATTTGTTTAAGTTAAAGAAAGAGATGGCAATACTATACGCTCTTTCTAGCCTTGTATAAAGTTATTTAGTTCTAAGAGCATTTTTTCGGAAAAACAAGATATTTACATGTACCAATTCAAGTCAATTCGATTGCATAAAATAAATCAATATTTTTACAAAGAATTCATAAGTTACTAGAGTTCGCCTGCGACTCCGTCCGCGTGGAATAAAGAAAGTAAGTAGCTTATGTGTTCCAGACTATCCTCTACATCTATACCAAATTTCATCGAGATCCGTTCAGTGGCTACAAACTGACATCTATCTAAACTTTCGCATTTATGATTGTAAGCAAGTAACATTTATACCAACAATTTATCGTTTGATCTAGTACATAACTTATTATACAATCGTTGCAGAATATCACCTGACATGGCTCCAAGACTTCAGGGAGCAAGGTACTGACAGGTTCCTTCACCAGGTCCCCGTACACCTGGACAGGCACCGAGGGTATCGGCGCCGCTTGGGTCATCTCTAGACCGTTCCCAGATTTAACAAAACATCTCTGACAGCTGTGCAAGTTGTGATTATGGGGTGTTAATTTAAAATAATTTGCCATAAAACGTCAACACAATATTCTAGCAAAATTTACTTTTCATCATCTGACAGTTAGTTTTTTAATCTGTTATCAATATAGATAAAATATAAGTTCTTACGATGTGAAGAAAGGTCTGTATTTTTTATGGTGTTTGGAAAAACTAACAGCGGGGTTAGACAGTAAATAACCAAAAACGAAACGTTCCATCGTTTCGTCTAAGCGATAGCGTCTCTCGTTTTCCCGAGAAAGCTAGACAGTAACAAACGATAGTCACTTTCGTGCAGACGAAGGTGAATCGTCAAAAAAAACTAATTATTGTCTCTGCTGACGATGACTGTTGTGTCATCTGAATTTGACGTATAAAAATGTAAAATGTTCACGTCAAAAATACAGTTGAGATTCAAAAGTTAGTCAAGTGTGTTGCGAGTTTAAAACTTAATAAAAATGAGAAAAAAAGCAGCGAACAAATCGCCGTGATGTCTCTGCTGCCTCCTCTTCAGCAGCAATTGATCCTACATCTGATTTTGGTCACAGTCAAGGTAAATACTAACATACATATGAATTGAAACACTACAGTTCTAGATTGTATCTTTCCTGTTCCTAGCTTTTCCACCAAGCTTTAAACACATAATTTATTGACAGATGCATCGCAGAACAGACGAAGACGCGTTTTAAAATCAACGCGACGGACCTCCTCTATTGAGACGCCGTATGATCGAGTGGCAAAAGAGTTTGCTGCTGCGGAATTACAGCGGTTGAAGTTGGAGGAGGACCGTGACAGGAGGCAGCATGCATTAGATATAAAAAGGCTTGAGCTGGAAATCTTGCGTGAAACCAATCTTCACGCAAGGGAAGCTGTCAGAGCCCAGACTGATAGGGATACAATAAATATCCAACAAACATTCCTCAAACTTCTTCAAGACGCCATAACAAAATTTTCTCATTGACATTACTTCCTTTTTTTCTGCTGGCGGTTCATTCTACCAATCTGGTTATAATTACGAAGTAACGGCGCGAGCCAAGGTTCGCTAGGGGTTTATCCTCTAAATCCGGTTATAATAAAGAACTAAGGTAATAATTGAAAGGTTATAACGGCGCGAGTCCCACGGAGGGCGACACCTTGGGTTGGCTGAGAAAAGAATGTAGCTTTGATAAGCAGTCTTAAATGCAAAAACATCTAACATTTACATAGTTTTTATTTGTAACTTGTGTAATTTATGTTTTTTATGTTAATTTTGAAATAAAAATGATCGTAAATAAAGTTTATTTTTCATTATCTAAAGGGTCTAAGGTTATATTTATATACCATTTATAGATTTTTCACCTTAGAAGATTAAATTAATATTTAATAATAATTAAAGACATTTAACTAAAGTTGATTCAGTTGATCTCGAAGAAAAACGAGACACCTTTGAGAATCGCCTCAAAAACGAACGATCGTGTCGCTTTAAAAACGATTATGTTTGTCATTTCGTGTTACTGTCTAGGAATTTTAAAGGAAATAGTCGAAAAACGACAGACGAAAGACGAAAGCGACCTTCGTGCGTGTCACTGTCTAAGATTTTAACGCGTGACGTCAGACGTCAGTGTCTCAACCAATCACAATCGAACGATAATCGCTTTCGTTTCGTTCATGTTTTTTACTGTCTAACCCTGCTGAACTCGTTTCAAGTTTATTAGTTATTCCTGGTATCATCGTTTACTTGTGGGAAACACTGAAGAATTTGTTTTGGCTTTCTAAAAAGGCCCACTTTTGTACAACTGCCTTACTAATAAATTTTATAATTAAAATTGTAATAAACAGCTATGTTATTCAGTGATAATGTAGCAATTTATTGTTAAAAGAATTTTTAAAATCGGTCCAGTAGTTTTTGAGTTATTTCAATACATACAAAAATACCGAACTTGTCTCTTTAAAATATTATAGAATAAAAAAATAGTGTAATTTTATTATCACAGTATTCGAATAACTCAAAGGAACTTCTTAAGATACTAATGAACATGATAAACTAGTTTTCACCCGCGACTCTGCGTGGTATTAAAAAAAATACTCTAAAAACAAAATATTCTCAAAAAAAAACCAGTACACTAAAAAGTAACGAAATAATTCCTTGAAAATAGTAAACCTCCCTTATTGTAGCTGTTATGTCTTTATTGTACAATTATTATTACATTGATGTCGTAAGTTATGCCGTAACACACATAAAAAAAAGAAAAAAAACATACAGACGAATTGAGTACCTCCTTCTTTTGGGAAGTCGATCAAAAAGGCAAGTATCCTATGTGTTCTTCCCGACTATTCTCTACATCTATGCCAAATTTGATTGAGATCCGTTCAGCTTCGGCTACGAACTCTAACATTAACGAATTTTAACAACTTGCCAGACGAGATAAAGAATTGTAAAAGTATTAATATTTTCAAAAATAAAGTTACATATTATTGCCGAACTATAATAAAATCATTTCAGTTGCCTATAGGTATATACATATATCTTTGTTACTTGTCATTTATGTTAATTTAGATTATTTTAAGGCTTGTTTTGATTTATATTAATTAATAGTGTACCTAGTGTCTTTTTGTGTTTATACTATATTATGTACTTACCCGCAAGCTCATAATTACATTGTACATATTTAAATTTTCTCATTGTAAGTGAAACATTGTGTTTTTTATGAGAATAAATATCTTTAAACCTAACATCCATCCATCTAAACTTTCACATTTATAATATTAGTATGATTGGTATACATTTAACAAAATTACATTATAATAATTACCTTCAACTCTGAGATCAAAGTTACGTATTATTTTCGATATAATCTTAGTACCATTATAAATGCGAAAGTTTAGTTGGATGGATGTTTGTTAGAGTTTGTAGCCTAAACGGTAGAAGGGATCTTGATGAAATTTGGCATAGATGTAGAGGATAGTCTGGAAGAACACATAAGCTATATGCTTCTGTTTTTTTTAATTACGCGCGGACGGAGTCGCGGGTGAAAGCTAGTTGCAAAAATCAAACAAAAATCAGAATTAATGTCTACAGAATAATAGAAATGAAACACAAAAGTTTGAAAAAAACGCATAAATAATTGTATTTCGTAACGATTTACATTTTCGATTCCCCATGTAATAAAATATTCTTTCGATTTCATGCAAATGGCGGAGCTTTAATGACCGGAGGGGGATCCATTTAAATTTTGTGGAAAAAATTGGGAAACTGTATCGCTTTTATTAATCGAAATGCAACAATGCACTCTCGTTACAATGCAAGCTGAGGTGACCATGTTGTGCGGGATTTTACCCAAATTAACATGGTAAATGACCAGACGGTGTCAGAAAATACGGAAAGTATCATTTGGAAATAAATATAGTTTCTGTTACTGATAACTAAACTATTGGTGGGAATTTTAAAATCAGAGCAGTTTTTAAGTTATTTCAATACATAAAAAAATGCATTTTTTTTCTTTATAGTAGCATAGATGATGGCAAGTCAGAAAACCCATCATCATTCTATTAATTTATCAAATAAAAAGTTAATTTCGATGTTTTTTTGCTAAAAGTCCTACATAACCTATAACTTATGGTTATTGTACGTTTTAATGTGTCGCAGACGCGTGCGCTCCAGCTACCATTTTATGCAAAAACGCAAATTTTCTGTAGAAATTTGAAACGGTCCATTGTGCCACCGGCTTTGGAGAATAAAAATAATCAAAGTACATTTTTAGGGGAGCGACAAAGTTGTTACAATTGCTCTTACAAACGACAGTATAGCATCGCCTGCAGTGGACAGCATGCATTATGCACGCTTGTAACTGAAGCCATTTATGCTTAATAATAATAGTAGATATTATAAGATAAGATACGAAATGAGTATATTAGAGGAAGTTGTTGTTTTAACAGTGGAAGTGCCCGCTTTAACATCTTAGCACGAATGGGCCGGCACGCCCGGTGTAATACCACGACCACACAGAAGACAGGCGTGAAATGGAAGCAATTCCGTGTTTCGTCTGATGAGTGTGGTGCCGGAGGCCTAATTTAAGTCCCTTTCTCTTTACCACCCTTTTCTTATAAGGAGAGGTTGGGAAGGGGAAGTGGATTTAACGGTGGAGGAGATGCATAGAAAGGGGAAATATGCTCTTTATGTGCGTCTCCTCTTCCGTCGTATAAGGGTAGGCAACGCATCTGTTATTGCGGATGTCTATGGGCAGCGGTCGCTTCGCCATTTTGGCGGCGCGCCGCTTGCTCGTTTGCCACCTTATGCTATAAAAAAAAAAAGTTTGAGAGTAGCCCCCATAGTAGAGAAGGTTAGGAGTAAAAGGTTAGCATGGTATGGGCATGTTATGAGGAGGGATGAATCGCATGTTACAAGGAGAACGTTAGTTATGAGACCTCGAAAGAGATGGATGGATTGTGTAAAAGGTGACATGATCAAAAAGGTAGTGATGACTGAGATGACGTATGATAGAGTTATCTGGAGGACAAAAACCTGTTGCGTCGACCCTACGGGAGTAGGATAAGGAAAATTACGTAACTATTATTATAAAATTATAGTCTTACAATGAATTTAAAATTTTTAGTGAAAAGGATAGCTATATCATTTGTGGCGTCATTGATATTTTTACATCAAAATGTTCTGTAACCGTGAATCTATACTATTATAATAAAGCGTAAACACACACTTCTTTGTTACCTAAGATGTCAGCAATTACACCATATTTTTGAATACTTCTTTATTCAATAAAAAGTTACACTTATGTTACGCTTTAGGCTATATATTTTTACGCTATTAAACTTAGGGGGTAGATATTTTGGATAAAAACCCTAAGTGGGAAAGAGACCATAAGTTGCTGCCAACATCAAGGAAACAAGGTTGTCATCACGTCATGTTATTTTGACATTTGTAATTGATAAATTGACAAATGTAAACAATAAAATATTTTTTTTTATAATTTCTTGCGGATGAAGTCGCACGGGAATAGCTAGTTTTCCTTTAAAACTAAAAAAACTTATATCGTTGTCCCGGTCATTTTCTTAAAAAATTTTAGATAAAAAATTGTATTTGAATAGCGGTAATAATTCTATTATATTTTTTTAATCTGTATCATAATTGTAAATTAAACCTTAACTTAATTTAAATAAAACACAAATTACCGTATTAAATCTTGTTTCTCTATTAAATTATTCAATTCCCTATCTTTAAGAACACCTTTAAATTCTTCTTCAATATCTTGTAATGTTTTATCCTTTGTCTCTGGGAGTATCAGCAGAGATACTAACAAACCGTAAGCCACTAAAATTGCGTAAACAGCGAATGCACCATATAACTGTAAAGTATTGAACATTTGTAACGCCGTTTTCATATTAATTATTAAATTTAAAGAAAAAAATAATTGTGATATAATTTGACAAACACCTCTATATTGTAAAGGGAATATCTCACCCGCAAGTATGTTAGGTAAAACTAAACTACCTGAAGAAAAAGAAAATACATACAAATGTATTAAAAATACACCAATATACGAATGATCGTAGGATAATAGTAAATTCATCCTTAAATATACGTAAACAGATATTATTAATAATGCTATAATGTTTAATAAAACTGTTATTAATAACATTAGTCTTCTTCTAAGTTTTCTAACAATAATCATAGCGCAAATACCAGACAACGATCGGAGTATATCGGTCGATATCAGAAATGACATTTTCATTTCGCCTACAATTCGTTCGTAAATGTACGTTGTGAACGCATCGTGGACGTTCGCGGCACACCATTCGTTAATAATATGCAAATGGAACATTAAAAACAAAGGTTTGTATACTTCTTTCTTCTTCCACATATTAAAAAAATCTGTCACTTTTTTGCCAAAACTTTCTTTTTTCCCACTAACAGCTGTCATTTGAATTTCAACCATTCTCTCCAACTCACGTCCTTCATTCGGATATCTCAGCCAATTGAATATACGTCTACATTCATCGTAGTTACCTTTTCTAGCCAAAAAACTCGGAGATTCAGGAGAAAATATAACAATAATTATATTAATTAAACCAATCGTAGCACATATCATTGATATATATTGCCATTTTAAAAAAGATAAACTATGTATGGATAAAACTCCGAGGGATATAGAAATTGCTATTGTTGTGAGACAGGCGCCTCTGTACTTTGGACTGGAATATTCTCCAAGCAAGACAGGAACAAGGATAGCTGCGCAACCGAGACAGATGCCTTGCAGGAATCTACAGAAGAGAATGACGTAGTAATCTGAAGTAAGAGAGAGGCAGATCCACGCCACTGTGGCTAGGATGGCTCGAAACATGTTGGCAGGTTTCCTTCCGTATGTGTTCATCATCGGCGTTGTGATCAGAAGTCCGATTGGCAATGATACGCCATTGATAGACGCTGTAACAAAAAAAATTAATTGAACACTAAAAAACAACAGAATGTAAACTTATCAGTAACCAAACCACTGATCTCTATAAATGGACAGGCTATAAACTGTAGTATTTTGTTACTATTTGATTATCTCCATTGGTACAGAAAAAATTTAAATAAAACAAGCCTGTTAGTGACAGCTACGCAAAAAAAGTTGGAACGAACCTTAAGCTGGCATTTCTATTTGTCCTATCTATTTACAGAGATCAGTGGCTAGTCTTGTCTTTATAATATCCTATGTCCTAAAACCTACTTATGTTTTACTTGATCAGACATCTTTTACAGATTTAAGCGGAATAAAAATACAGATAAGCCCTTAGCTCTTTAACTGTCGTTCAAATGTTCTTAGTTTTGACTCACCGATCCAGGAAGCTCGCTCATCATCTAGAGGAGAGATCGCATTTAGTTGCGGCAGCAGGACGTAGCAGAACGTCATCGCCTGACTGCCCGATAGCATCGCCAGAGATACGCCAAGCGTTACAAAACACTGCGCAATAATGTACAGTTAAATACAACAGACATTACAAATAATAAATCTATCTTATTAAGAACGAGCTGTCACCCGTAAACTTCTTTATGGCGGATTTAAAAAAAGTCATCTATCACATTCCCGCGTGTACCTACCTTCTACCAGCTATCTTCCAAAGTCCCTTTCAAATCGGTCCACCCGTTGCACACATAGCAGTCCGGTAACCATTTTGAAAGCGCGGAATTAAAAAAAAATGTAGCCTATAATATGCCCATTTATGTCAGCTACCCTCCAGTGAAAGTCTCCGCCAAATGGGCCTAGCCGTTTCGGAGACTGGCCAGAAAAAAACGCGGCTTGCGGACAGACAGACAGACAATTTTTTAAACGCGATTTTCGTTATTAGCAACGCAAATACGTTAGGTTCCCGAAATCTGGAATTTTTCTTTTTATATCCAAACTGACACTATATTTCATGTGTGATCATGATATAGATATATCATTTTTAATACATCATTTTTTATATTTGTACCGTTAATTTGAATGTCGATACTTCTAAATAATACATAGACAAAAAGCTAAGTAGACGCACGGACGCTTTAAAAAGCGTCAAACGTACAGAATCTATATCTATATAAATATATCTAGGGTAAAACCGGGATAGATGCCCCACTTTTTGAAAAAGACGTCTAATTTAAAAAACACTAATTTTATACTAAAAATTCTTTTAAGATAGCTAGAAAAATCCTTTATTTTCATTTTTTAATTAGATTTTTGTACCTATCAAATGCAGATTTTACAGAATTTAGCTTTTCGTGGAACTCCTTTTTTTGGGATAGACGCCTACCTATATGGATAGTTGCCCCACGATGCCTCTTAAATGCAGACTTAATAAACCAGTACATTGACTTAATAGAAAATATAAAGGTGCTTATAACTAATTACAAAGTTATACAACGCTAAATGCTAACCTTTAAAACTTTTACGTGTTCGTGTACTTCGCCGTAGAGATAATAAAATGTACGAGCAAAACACGTTCTCAAAGCACCACTATCTGCGCCTAAATAATGTGAGGGGGAGATGCGGCTCCTAATTATAAGATTAATTCCTAATTGCGAGTTCGGGAAGTTACGTTTTTCGAATTTGAGGCACCTATCCCTCTGCGGCATCTATCCCGGTTTTACCCTATATAAATATAGATATAGATTTTGTACGTTTGACGCTATAGATTTGACGAGATAGCTATTTGACGCGTATAGATATATTATGAAGAGGAAAGATTTGTATTTTTGTATGACTGAAATAACTCAAAAACTGCTGGGCCGATTTTAAAAATTCTTTTACTGTTAGAAAGGTAATTTATCTGAATAATACAGGCTATATTTTTAGGAAGTAGTAAATGTATTTATTTTTACTCATTTCAATAATAGATAGAGTTAATGAAATTACGTTAAAAATGGTTCAAGTGAAGTGTATGATGCTTGATTTATTTTTTGAATCTATATGGTTAAAAATTATTATTTTTTTACCTGATTGAAGAGAGGTGAATCAAACATGTTTGGTCAGAGTCGATCCGCCAAGACTCTCAGTCATTCTGCGCTCAAATTCAGTAGGAACTGACATCTGGATAGATTGAAAGTTAAACATTATGTACTAAGATAAAGAATTAATTGTAACATGTCACACGAAGTGATTAAAATGCAAAAAAGACTGACAAACAACACGTGTAGTGCAAAAAACCTAGTTATTTTTTCCTAACCTATAATTTAGATAAAACGTTTTATAGGACATCTATTTTATGCTAATCGGATTTATCTATTTTTTTTCTATTTCCCTATACTTTAAATATATATATAATTTAGAAAACAACCACTAGATAATTTAATTCAGTATAAAAGTCGTTTAAGCAATTACTTAAAAAGAGGTATGAAGATTTCCTTTTTTATAAGAGACTAGGTGCTGCTCGCGAGTTCGTCCACTTAAAATTAATAAATGGTAAAAAAGTAGTCGTTAACGATAATGCTTTTAATGGTGAAAGAATTATACAAATGTAAATGCATTTTATTTATGTTCTATCGCTATTAATTGTTCTTTGGAGTACATTTCTTTTAAACTAGCTGTTTCCGTGCGGCTTCATTCGCAAGAAATTATGAAAATTTTATTTCATTGTTTACATTTGTCAAATTATCAATTGCAAATGTCAAAATAACATGACTTGATAAACCTTAGGAATCTTTCTTTCTTGATGTTGGCTGACTTATGGTCTCTTTCCCACATTAGGGTTTTTATCCAAAATATTTACACCCTAAGTTTAATGGCGTGAAAATATATAGCCTAAAGCGTGACGTAAGTGTAGGGCTTTTTATTAAAAAAAAGAATTATTCAAAAATACGCTGTAAATGATTGACATTTTAGGCAACAAAGAAGTGTGTGTTTTCGTTTTATTATAGAGATATATATATTATAGATAGAGGAAATAAGGAGGAAAATAAGATAGAGGAAAGGGGGATAAACAAGCGCTATGCTACGGCCTTATACACTCTAAATGTGTCCAAACATTCAATATTTTTCCATTACTTTTTACCTTATTAGTACTTTTGATGATAAGAACGGTAGCGCTAACTATAACCGACCAAAATTGAGCGGTTATGATATGCGTCAAATATGACGTCATTTTGACCATCGTAACACTGGTGCAGCGAATATCATGAACAACCGTAGACGTAACCATCGGGAATGCGCTGGTTAAGGTTTATAGTTAGTTAATGTAACTCACCCTTAGTTAATTTTAAGGTTATTCCAAATATTACTGTTATAAATTTAACTTTAACGACAACCGGCGATATGATGCGACCCACGCTAAGTAAACAATGTCTGTCCCTTGATAGTATTCACGAATTCAACTCGAAATCTTTTTTTTTAGAATAGTATTCTATAGCACATCTGTCAATAAAACCTCGCGTAATAAAACAACTTATATGAGACTAACATCGTGATGTTATAAGCTATTTTTGGACACGTTTGAAAAAAAACACAAACTTTCATATTATTATTAAAACAACAAGACAGTCGTGATGTTCAATTCTCGACTAATAAATGTTTCGTTACTTTTTAATATTAGATTTTTATGACATTGGTTACTTACAAAGAAATAGACGCGACAAGATATCTATACTACAGTAGATCCTTGATAGCTCAATCCTCGGTAACATAAAAACCTCTATAACTTCAAAAAATATGTTCCCTTCCCATCAGAGCCCATAACCTTTACATAGACACTTGATAAATTAAAACCTCTATAACTTAAATTATTTTGTGTTTCCCTTGGACTTTAACTTATCGAGGTTCTTATGTATTATTAAGAGGAAAGATTTGTATTTTTGTATGTTGTCGAATTACGTTAAAACTACTAGGCCGATTTTAAACATTCTTTCACAATTAGAAAGGTAATTTATCTGTGAGTAACACAGGCTACTTTTTTCATTATTTTTTCACGTGGGCAAAATCGCTAGAACCAGCAAATTTATATTTTATACTAATATAATAAAGCGTAGACACACACTTCTTTGTAGCCTAAGATGTCAGCAATTACAGCATATTTTCGAATAACTCTTTTTTTTAATAAAAAGCCCTACACTTTCACGCTTTAGGCTATATATTTTCACGCTGTTAAACTTTTGGAAATATTTTGGATAATAATCCTAATGTGGGAAAGAGACCATAAGTTGTTGCCAACATCAAGGAAGCAAGGTCGCCATGGTTTGTCATCATGTCATGTCATTTTTGCAATTGATAATTTAACAAATGTGAACAATAAAATGAAATTTTTATAATTTAATGCGGATGAAGTCGCATGGGAACAGCTAGTTTATGATAAAATTCATTGAGATCCGTTCAGTTTAGGCTGCAAACTCTAACAAACATCAATCTAAACTTTGGCATTTATAATGTAAGAAGTAACATTTATTGCTTTGTGTATGCTAAAATGTTAACAGATATATCAAATCGTTTTTTTATAAGAGGTTTTTAACCAAATTTATTAGGAAGTAAATAAAACACCGTTTTCATTCAAGTATATTTCAATACTCTTTTGTACTTCAATATTTCTTTTTTTTTTAATCTCATACAATACTTAAATAGCATTCACACGGAGAAAAAAAACAATTTGAAGCTAGTAGTCATACACTAGCCGTGTAGTCGGACTAACTTATCTGACCCGGTGAACATAAGTGACATAAAAGTGACACGATATCTCCCTAGCACTCTCCTATCAATGACACAAATCCTTGTCGGAGTGCTTTTAGTTATTGTCAGTCCTTTTTTATATTACTGACGTATCTAATTGTAATACTCACCGGGTCGAAAAAGTTGATCCAACTATGTCTCGCAAATCACCGAAATCGGCAATTTCAAAATCGACACAAACATTATGAAACATCTTAAAATACGTTTTAAACGGATTTGAACTTAAATCTAAGCATTAAGGCACCGAAACTTCAACCAAAAGGCCGAAAGTATTTCTATATAACACGATATCAATGATAAAAATATTATATGAGTCATACATTTCCATACAAATTTGTAAAACGTCAAAAACGATAAAGTAAACTGCGTAGTAATCGATTATCTAATTGATATTTCTTATTCTGGTCATACAAATTCATACAAATCCATACATTTGTGATAAAAGGTAACAGCACTGATAAAGCAATCTCTAGAATAAATTTTTCTATTCATATTTTCATACATCTTCATACATTTTTATTAAAAGAATTTATCACATAAACGTAGATATTTGTATGATATCATACATTTCTGATTAAGCACATATTTGCTTATAGTTTTATTTTCTGAAACCATTTTAGACCAAAAATGTGTTTTCCATACATTATGTATGGTATTCCATACAAATAGTTAAATACATTGAATAATGAAGCATATTTTGAATTTTGAATATTATATTTTAGATTTTATTGTATTGTTAAAATAATAATATAAATAACAAAACAAGTATATAACAAGATTTATATAAGCATTATTAAATAATCCCTTCATACATACAAACCAATAAAATTCGAGCTACACACAACAATAACAGAAATATTAAATAATTTGAAAAAACAACAACATTAGCTCTGTTACAATAGTTACTATACGCACACAAAAACATGATACCTTACGATGACCTCATACGATCTTACGTGTCCGAAATCACAATTCTGTTACTCATAGTCCACTTTACTCAAACTGTAACTTAGTTTAGTAAATCCATACTAAATTAAGGGGGGATCGTAATTCGCTGCTTAAGACTAGACCTAAAGGGGGGATTTAGTAGTAAAAAAAATTTTTTATTGAAAATGTTTTACAATTTGTGCTTCAAATAATGAAAAACTGATATTTTGTTTCTTAGTAAAAAAAAATATATTATTTCCATTATCTGGGGGGTAGCTATCCCCCCATTTGCTACGAAAATGCACTATAGGCTTTCTTTACTAAGTCAAAACTAATGAATATCATGTTTTTGTGATCGCATAGTAACTAACTTTTTTTGTATTGGGATTTGTATGGTTTTAGAATTCGTTGATAGTCCATACAAATTCATACATCAGTGTTATTTTATTGCCTTTTTATTCGCATATGTTTCAGTAAATATTCTGGTAATTATTTTACCTAATACAGGGTGTTTCGTATGAGCTGCCTTTCTTAAAATTAGATATCTCATTAAATAAATAATATATCTAAACGATTACGTATGTTTTTTTAAACACCATATCAAATAAAATACAATCAATGCCATCCATAGATATATTGTCTATAGATGGACGTGTTATTGAATGAATTTGACCCAAAAAAGGCCTCCGTATGCTTTTTTTGCCTCGTGTTCTGGTCTATAGTTTATATATCTATGGATGTTTCATAAAAATTGAAGCATAGATTATAAACACTAATATTGATTTATTTTTTGGCAATTCTAAATTCAAAACTTAACGAGCGACCGTTGTGTGACGTCATCAACCAGTGTTGCAACAACAAAAAAATATTTACAATAAAGCGACTAATATTTTTAAATTATTCGCTACAAAATAACGCTTTTAACTATAATTACAAAAAATTAGAATTCGTAATTCACAATAAACGTTCTAAAAATATATTGTATCACATTTTCTGTAATAATATCGTGGTCCTTTACTAAAATACCCAGTTTTTGTGTATATTTAAAAAAACTACTAAGATATGAATATTAAAAATACTATAAAAATATATTTATATGTTTTATAAACACCATGTATTTTATACGTGGCTTTGGCAAATGTTAAAAATACCAAAAAATAGATTAAAAATATACAAAACATGATTTTATATAATTACTGTACATTTTTTAAAACCACAACAAAATATTATCTATGTTTAGTTTATTGATTCAAATAAAGGATGTTTTAAAATATTTTTTTTAACAATTACGTCTGTAATTGGCCAAATATGACCAAATATATCTTTTCTCGACTATAAAATATTTATAGAGGAAAGATTTTTATTTTTGTTTTTTTTTTGTATGTATTGAAATAACTCAAAAACTACTGGGTCGATTTTTAAAATTCTTTCATCGTTAGAAAGGTAATTTATCTGTGAGTAACATAGGCTATATTTTTTAATTTCACGCGGTTGAAGTCGCGAGCAACAACTATTTTTAATATAAGTTAAGCTGGTAACATTATCACAACGAAACTTGCGAAGGAACTTATTGTCAAATTAGTCTATGGTATATTCGATTCATAGATAATCGATTGAAATGTTTATGGTTTTGAGCGAATTTGACTTTTATGTGAAGGTAAAAAAGTGCATATTTGATTAGATTTTATGAAATTGAAATTTTAACAAAAACAACTTTTATATATGGTTTTGTAACTATTTTTGAGAGATTTTTCTAAGTATTTGAATAAGAAATTTTACTATAATGGTTAGACGGAACATGGTTTTTTGGGGGTCCGACTTTTTAGGGGGTCGGTATTAAGAAAAAATCGCAAATAAATCTATATAATTTAAATAAAGACTATTAGGGGAATAATCTTTATAATGCGTCAAAAAAGAATATTTTTTTGGGGGTGTTAGTTATACGATTAGGACCCCCAAACATATTAACGACCATATTCCGAATGACCAGTTAGGTATTTTAGAGATATGTATGTATGTATGTATTACGCCCCCAGGTCCATGTCGAAGCAGGAGGGGCGCGGGTGCGAGCGCGGGGAGTGGGGCGCGTGGTGGTGCCTGTGCTGGGCGCCCAGCAGCAGCCCCGGCAGGCAGCTGTCGCCTAGGGACAGCGATGTGCCTAGACTTAGACCTTCGCTAAGCAAATTCGAACCTGGAATAAGAAATATCACTTTATAACTTTGAGTTTACCCTATTCAGTTTTAATTTAAGTTAGTGCAAAATTCAGAATGAAATTGAAAAATTTCGGATGATAAAATATTAAAGAAAAACTTGAAAATTAATTGCTAAAGGTCTAGAAATATATTTTTAATGTAACTTTAACTTTGCCATATAAAGGAGCGCTACAGACGCATAAAGGAGGGCACATTTGCAAAAAAAGGCGCCATAAATACTAAAATGGGCGCCATTTTTTCAAAAAAGGGCGCCAGTCCCGAAAATGGGCGCCACGGCTGTTTTCGTATAATTTTGTATTACAGTTTGAGGGCGTAGTAATAAAGCCCACGGTAGTAAATCTGAAACTCTATATTTAGTGTAAACCTTACCTTGGTGCGAGAATGCGTGCGAGTCGTCGTGCAGCATGGAGTCCGAGCTTAACCCCAGAGATGTCGGTGACGAACATAACATTGGATCACCTAAAATATAAATAACAAATATATATTTCATTTAAATTAAAAAATAGCCCATGTTCCTCAGCAATAACGTATCTTTTTATTGGTGAAAGAATTTTTGAAATAGGCAGTAGTTTTTGAGTTATTTCAATACATACAAAAATACAAATCTTTCCTCTTTATAATACTAGTATAGATATAGATATTACCTTGTGTGACAGGGTTGTGTGAGTCGTCGTCCATGAGGTCCTCTATCTGCGCGAGGTTGCCCACGCCCCCCACGCCCCCCAGCAGCGGCAGCGGCGACAGCCGCATCTGCTCCGAGAACTATTTACACTTACATTATGTACCGCACACAATATACATATATATAAATATAGCTATAACATAAAGACGGAAAACATCTGTACAGTCAAAGCGAACAGGGACCCCCTAGGGGGTCTCAAATGGGAATTGTTCATGGACACCGAAAAAGGGGGTTATAGAATAAAACATTAATCTTTTGTATTTTGTCAAAATTATATATAACTAGCTTACGCTCGCGACTCCGTCCGCGTGCAATTAAAAAAGAAAGTATGTAGCCTATGTGTTCTTCCAGACTATGCTCTACATCTATACCAAATTTTCATCGAGATATGTTTAACCATTTAAGCTACAAACTCTAACAAACATCCATCCATCCATCTGAACTTTCGCATTTATAATATTGGTAAGATTTTTCAACAATTTAGGACCCCATATTTGCAATTGACCTCACAACCTCATATAACTCGTGTGAGGTTATTTTATTTCACTAACTACATAATAAAACACATTTAAGGCTATTTCTCAAAGAAGGCACACAAAAGCTGTTAGTACAATCACACACAAAAGCGTTAACAAATAACATAAATAAAAAATAAAAAGATTTCACGTACAAATGCTGTTACCTTGATGTCCTTGTGATCGAACATATCAGGCGGGGGGTCCAGACAGAGGCCCGGAGTGAGGCAGCCCAGGCCTAGACCTTCCGAAAGGCCTTCGGGAAGGTCCTCTGATAGGCCTTCCGATAAACCTTCGGAAAGACCTTCTGATAGAGCTTCTCGCCCTAAAGGTGAACATGAACCTAGTTTTAGGCCATCTGAAATATTAAAAAGGAAAATATGAGAAACCAATATAAATATGTATGTAGTTTTATCAAAAAATAGATTTTAGTTGTGTGTGTTTAATTGTAAAAACTTATATTTTCTAACTAGAAAACCTGAAGTCGAGTACACTTTTACATATTGCAAAGAGAAACAGACTTTTTTTAGAACACTTAGTACACACTGCATGAGTCCCTCTTGTTGTGTAACGAACACTGTTCCACACTTAGAGGGGGCCTTCTTGTGTAACAAACAGAATTTCACTCATACTAAGAGAGGGCCTTTTTGTGTAACAAACATTTAGTTCATACTAAGAAAGGGCCTTGGAGTGTAATCAACAAATTTAATTCATACTAAGAAAGTGCCTTCGAGTGTAACCAACAAATTTCATTCATACTAAGAAAAGGCCTTTGAGTGTAACCAACAAATTTCATTCATACTAAGAAAAGGCCTTTGAGTGTTATCAACAAATTTCATTCATACTAAGAAAGGGCCTTCGAGTGTAACCAGCAAATTTCATTAATACTAAGAAAGGGCCTGCGAGTGTAACAAACAAATTTCATTCATATTAAGAAAGGGCCTTCGAGTGTAACCAACAAATTTCATTCACACTAAGAAAGGGCCTTCGAGTGTAACAAACAAATTTCATTCACACTAAGAAAGGGCCTTCGAGTGTAACAAACAAATTTCATTCATACTAAGAAAGGGCCTGCCAGTGTAACCAACAAATTTCATTCATATTAAGAAAGGGCCTTCGAGTGTAACAAACAAATTTCATTCATACTAAGAAAGGGCCTGCGAGTGTAACCAACAAATTTCATTCATATTAAGAAAGGGCCTTTGAGTGTAACCAACAAATTTCATTCATACTAAGAAAGGGCCTGCGAGTGTAACCAACAAATTTCATTCATACTAAGAAAGGGCCTTCGAGTGTAACCAACAAATTTCATTCATACTAAGAAAGGGCCTTTGAGTGTAACCAACAAATTTCATTCATACTAAGAAAGGGCCTTCGAGTGTAACCAACAAATTTCATTAATATTAAGAAAGGGCCTTCGAGTGTAACCAACAAATTTCATTAATATTAAGAAAGGGCCTTCGAGTGTAACCAACAAATTTCATTCATACTAAGAAAGGGCCTTGCTGTATAACTAACAGCAAGAGGCCCTGTCTTAGTGTGTAACGAATAAAGAGTACCTTTTTGTATAAAGACCTTTATACAGTTAAAGAGGGCTTTTGTGTAATATATTTACCTAATGCGTCTAGCGGCGGCAGGCAGTCTCGCAGCAGGTCGGGCGCTTCGCCCACCTCCATACTCGCGGGCTCGCGCTTCGGCAGCACTGCCTCCTGCGGTCAACACTCAAATAAGTATCAGATAAACTTTCCCACTTAAACTACCCTAATTTTCTTACTCTTCGTTACTCTTGTAATGATAGTAAACGCTAGCCCAGTGACAAAAACAGGCACCAAACTTAATACAATTAGGGAATCTAGCAGTGGAATTAGAAACAGTCGGTTGAGCTGTACGCAATATGATGATAATAACCAATAGAACGCTCAGTGCATGGCAAATTGTTTTTTGTACGGGTATTTTTATTATTATCCCCTCGTATGCAAACCATTGCTATACTCGTATGTATATTTGGTTACATAAAAGTTTGTCTCGTGAGTAACAAGGCGAAAGTGAAAACCGCGTATCAGCGACTGTACCTTTCTGTACAGTCAGTGTAATTTCTGAATTCATTCCCATTATACCCCTATTTAACACAATCTGTACTCATTCCAGAATTAAAAATGTTAAAAGCATGGTGATATCAAACAAAATGAAGAATTTAATGATTGGATTTTAAGTAGAAGATATGTTGACAATAATTAAAATAGTTAAGTTAAAGTTAAGTGAATACGTACAGGTGTGGAAGGTGTTTTCGGTGCTTTAGGCTGCGAGGGCGGAGGCTCGCCCCCCGCACCCCCCGCGCCCCCCGTACCTGCCTCGCCCTCCCCCTCCTCGGCCGGCCAGCCCTCGCCCCCCAGCGGCAGCCCGTGCACTCGCGCTAGCCTCTCTAATTCCTGAAATATTAATACACTGAAAAATTACAAGTAGTTTTTGAGTTATCTTTGTGAAACTACAGGGACTATAATCATGATTTTTAAGTATTTTTATATCTATTTGAAATTTAAATTCTACAGGCCCTACCGATTATGACGTAAGCTCATCTTATTACCCTAGAAATATTGTACAAATATCTTTAACATGGATTAAACGTCTTGAGCTACACGTCTTCAATTTCGTAAAGAGACAGATTTGTAGTCTAGTAGTTTTTGAGTTTATTCATTAAATACAAAAACGTATTATTACAGTAACATGCAACTGGGATACCAGGTCATCCAGGGACCCCAATATCAGAAAAATGCGTTGTAAGATTTTGAGAAGATTCTCTTATTAGAAGGACCCTAATTAGTATATTAATTTACCTGTATTCTTAGCATTAATTTCCTATTATGCAATTCTATCTGTTTTCTTCGTTGTTCGCAGTGCTTGAGTCGGTTTACTTCGTCTCGTAAACACTTGATGTAGTCAACGCTACTTTTGAGGATAGTGCCCTTGTTGGGGCGCACGTCGCGGATCACCTCGTAGAAAGGGTCGTTGGTCTTTGGTAATAACGTCCCTAATTCCTTTATACGATCGTTTATGTTGAACCGACGACGTCTTTCAACTGGAATTGTGTAAAAAGGGCCCTTAATTAGTGTTTTATAGATATTAGGTGTAAGAAGGGGCAAGTAAAGTATGTGTTTATGTTGAACTTAGGAAGTGTTTCGACTGGAATTGTGGCGAGGGCCTCTAACCAGTTTTTTATAGATTTTTTGTTATATTTCACTTGTATACAAGCGTCAATTAAAGTATATGTACGCTTATGTTAACCTGGGTTTTTCGACTGGATTTGTCTAAAAAGGGCCCTTAACTAGTATAAATCATAATAAATAAATAAAAACAACTAATATAAATGAATGGCTCCTAAGTAAATTATCGCACGTTTGAAATTAAAATTGTTTTTTTTTTTTCATTCTTTTAAAACAAATATGAAAATAATAACAAAATGAAGATCAACGCCATCTATCGCACATGACAAGTTATCCGGCACTCACTCATGTTGTGGTTGTCCTTCTTCTGCCTGTCCTTGGCGAGCGCGTGCATGTCGGCGTCGCTGAGGAGGGCGCAGTCGCCGGCCACCGAGCTGGCGGCGGACGGCGGCCCGGAGGAGCGCGCCGCGCCACTGTCCAGCGACAGGATGTCCTCCAGGAACTCGTCCGTCTGGGACACAAGTTAACAATACTGAAACACATATTTGACTAAACTATCGCACAACAGTTGTCGATTGTTTCGCAGCCAATTCAACTGTTTAGTTGCACACCTAAAAATCGAGTAGTGCAGCCTCTATATTAGCTCATAGGATTCAAAACGAGACAAAACAGTTGTGAGTCAAAAAGGTGCTCGTGCTATAACTTTTTAAAGTGACTTAAAACAGGACACGCTTAAACTATAAATTCCGTTTTGAATATCTCACATCTTACTTGAGGTTCGTTTCAGGATACGGCCGTGTCTTAGTTGAGAAGAATCAATTATGAAAACTGTCTTCAATACATACTTATGACCCAGTTGCTTAAACTAAAGATAGTTTTAAACTACTACTCTGCTTGAGTAATGTGTAAGGTACAGTCTTTAAACTTAAGTGAAATCGGTAACACTTACTTCAGATGTGTTAACGGTGGATGAGCAGAGATTAGGGCTCAGCAAGCTAGAGGCGCGCTCGGGGGACGCGCACAGCTCCGGCGCCGACTGCACCGCGCCGCGCCCGCCCGAATTTACCTGACATATCAGTTACACGTACAAATAACCATAAAGAGGAAAAAGTGTACCAATTTAGACAGAAACGATGACAGGAGAGGGTAACATCTAAGTCCATAACTTGGCTGTTGTTATAATCAAATATCAATAATTACAAACAAAATAGACTAGAGAAATAAATTCATTATATATATTTGAGTGTTAAAGATTCAGGGTATATTTTGAAATATACCCTTAATGTCCAAACTGAACAATAGATGGCGCTTTTATCAATTAAAATATTTAAAACTAGATGGCGTTGATGTTAACGCATCTTTACCTGTGTCTGAGGCTGGAAGGACTCACTGAGGTATTGTCGCACCTGGCTCTTCTGTTTTTGTATCACGTGATACCTGGTGGGGTTCTCCAGAACCGTTCGCACCTGCGTATACAAACATACAAAGTTTTAACATTCAATTGCAGAAACACATCGACAGATGGCGCTGTTAATAAAAATTTTGCTCTAATAATTATGTTTGATCTGTAATTTAGGTTATTTAGTCGTTTTGATTATTACTGTTGGGTTTTTATAATATGTTCATACATGATTTCGAACCAAAAGAAGTTATAAAATCTAAGAAGTCTGAAACGAGTACATTTCCTATAGCATTGACTCAAACATAAACAAAATATAACTCGACAAGTTGTTGCTAATTGCTAAACATAAGCTATGTATAACAATGTACGGATGTACGGACAGACACGATTTAAGTGCAGTTAAAACGATAATTACCATAAGTAATACGTGATGGTAGATAATGAACTGGGAGTTTAGCACTTCACTGATGAGTCGAGAATGTCTTGCTTATTTACAATACAATGCATTGAAATTTAAAAATGCTACAAGTGCAGGAACTTAAAATATTCCCTTGTTCTTTCCCATGTCGAGATCTCTTTTAAAATCTTTTCCTTGTTACAAAATTATATGAGAATTAATGGACACTCAATAATGTATACGAGTCGTCTGTGGGGTCGTGGTATTACACAGGTATTATTCTCAACCGTCACCCCGATTTGTCCCCACGTGGGAACAGATAAGAATATAAAGGTTCATCCATCCCACCTTTTGCGACGAGGGCCGGTTGGAACTTATTTTATTTCATAACGGTTTTATCTGTCATCTTATTGTTGATAGTGGGACTAAAAGGACCGATGAAACTTTTTATTCTCACGTTGGGACAAAGCGGGGTGACGGTTGGTAATAATCCGATATTTGATTTTGTAACACCTGGGTTCATTGTCACGTCTTATCTTATAGGACCGTGAACGTCTCTGTATCTGGCAAATCAAGAACCATTACTGGGATTTGTCCTTTCCCGAAGTTATGAGTATTAAGTTCTCACCTGCAATACTTGTGGAGGTAGTTCGACATGCGGCGTGATACGCGGCACGTCTGTCGGACTCGATTTCTTCTTGTCCTCGCCATTTTCTTTTGACTGACCCTGTTGTGTCTGGAAATATAAAAAAAATACTAGCGATACCAAGCTTCTCTTAAGTGGTGAAAGATATTATGCCATTACGTGACAAAAGGGGACATAAACAAGAAAATGTTAAGATTGAATGGCTACAAAGGTAGAGGAAGACCAAAGAAAGTATGGATGGAGTGTGTGAAAGAGGATATGCTTTAGAAGAGAGTGGATTCCGTAGGTGCAAGGGTAAGTTGATGATTATATGCATTCCTTTGTTTTAATTTATGGCCTATGTTAACCAGTAAGTCAAAGAGATGGGGGATAGAACTGTAGTGACCAACTGTGCAACTGTTGAGTAGTAGGGTCTGAAACTTGAAGAATCAACACCAGCTCACTACGTCCCTTTTAAAGGATTTGGAGTTTACCCTAAGTTAGAAGTGACTAGGCCACAGTCAACCACGCTGCACTGCGGGTATATAGTTTATGGAAGTCAAAGAATTAGAGCAAAAGGATACCTGTAATGATTCCCTGCGCAGTTGCTCCTGCGCATGTTCTCGCATCAACTGCTGTTTCAGCTGTGTGCGCGACGTCGGCGTTAGCGTCTTGAATGTAGGCGGGCTGTAACAAGAAGAAAACATTATTTATTAGTGTGAGTTAAGACGACGAAGTGTTCGGTACAGTGCAATAAAATGCATAGCTTTTATAGTGATAGATTCTATAAGCAAAACGAAGGCCTTAATTAAAGTCCCTTTCCCGTTTAATCCTTTTCTTATAAGGAAAGTATGGGACGGGAAAGTGGATTTGAGTGCAGAGGAGATGCTTAGGAAGGGATAATGTCCTCCTTATGTGCGTCTCCTTCGTCGAATAAGAGTAGCCAACGCATCTGCGATCGCGGATGTCTATAGGCAGCGGTCGCTTCGCCATTTTGGCGGATTCAGGTGGCCGCTTGTTCGTTTGCTACCTTATGGTATAAAAAAAGGTTATATTTTCGAAAGGTATACCAACGTAAAAGGTAACAAAAGTGCAGCGTTGATTCGCAGAATTAATGTTGTAGACTGGGAATCCCCTACAAACATTTATCTTGCAAAGGACAAATTCATAAACTTACTAGCAAAAAAGTCTGAGAATCGTTAAGTATGGAAAAATTTGTAAATATTCACATAGATATATTAATAACTTTGAAAATATCGTATTTAATTTGATATAATAAATTGTGTATTTAGTTAATCAATTAAGAATTCGAGAGTTTCTTGGCATAGAATTATTTTTGGAAATGTACACTCATAGTATTAAGCAACCATTTATGTTTTCTTTTATAATACAAAGAGACGAACGAGTGGCGGGAACACCAAGTTGATATTTGATGACCATAGACATCCGCAACACCAGAGATACTACAGCGTTGCCGGCATTTGAGGAAATTGTAAGCTCGCTTCTTGAAGGACCCTAAGTTGTACTCGTTTGGAAATACCGCCGACGACAGTCCGTTCCACGCGGCTTTGCAAGGCAGATTTGTGCATTCTTTAGTATTGCATTGTCTTGTTTAAAATTTGTCCGAGTTAAAAGGGTTCGCATCTTCTATCACGCTTGCACATACCAAGTAATATCAGTTACCACGTTTATTTATGATAAAAACCAGTATAATCTGGTCCGGTGTGAGTGAAAGCGGTAACAATAAGTATTACATCAATTAACATTGTTTAACATTAATTAAAGTTAAAATTAGCACTATTGAGTCATTACCAGGGTAACGTTCAGTCATGTTTACCGCGAATAACAGCTTCACGAATACTATTGCTATCTCTGTTACACTAAAGCGAAAGAGCGGGATGATAATACTCTGGTAATACAGAGAGCTTATCGTGAATATTCGTACGACAAATTCGTATCGAAATCGACATTTAGTAGGGTTGTGCAGTGTACATTTTTTTGTTAATGACGTTATAACACTTTATCGCAGCTGTTTAGAATTCATAATAGGACCTCTAGTTTCAGGATAGTGGATATTTTAAAAGCACCCGAAAGATGAACATATGTGGAAGAGGCGAGGTGTGTCAGTAGTGCCAAAAATTCCGTTATGCCTGCCCCTCTGGATTACAGAGAAGGTTGTGTTTGTATTGTTTTATTTGTTGTACAGAACTAAAATATCTATGACGATAGTTTTTTTTTTATTTAAATTATACAATTCCTCTAGCATGGAAGCCAGAGCCTTTATTATGAGGATAGTTCGAAATAAAAGCGAGAATAGAGTTTTAATAAAACTTTAAAGATAAAGATTTAAAGATAAAGATTTGTTAAAAGTCAATTTCTCATACAAATAAACGATCGTATCTGAACCTTTAACCCTTCAAACCTTGATCACATCGATCATTGCAAAATAAGCTTTATTTGTATTACTATAAATGTTATATTTATTTGTTTGTAATGGAATTAGTGGTCAAGGTCTACTCGGTTAGCAGCGTGGTCACTGTAATCATTCCGACAGACGCGAATGAATATGTCGCCGTTAAACTTTTGTTTGAGCCTTTATCCGTACTAAAAAATCTAATTATATATCATGTAAATCATATAAATATTATAAATGCGAAAGTTATGATGGATGGATGGATGTTTGTTTTTAGCCTAAACGGCTGATCGGATCTCCATTATATTTGGCACAGGTTTAGACCACAATCTGGAAGAACACATAGGCTACTTTTTATCCTGGGAATAGTTACGGTTACCGTGGGATTCATTAATTTAGTTTTTTAATGTTTACTCGAACATTCTGCAACGGTTCAACATATCTTATTGAAATTTGGCACATATATAAAACAAAGTCTAGAGTACACATGGGATAAGGTTCATCCCCGAGAAATGTCCGGTTCCCGGGATTCGTAGCCTTTTGTTATTCTTATAGTTCGTATGCCTATTAATACCAGGCGGACGAAGTCGCGGGCAACAGCTAGTAATAAATAATCTATGTTACTCATTGATAAAGTAGCTTTCTAAGAGTGAAGGAATTTTTTAAATCGATTTAGTAATATTCGAGTTTAGTCGTTACATAAAAAATATAAATTTCTTCTTTACATTTGTTTAGATTAAAACTTATGTTGGATTGAAAAGATGATCTTCAGTTGTTTATTTTGTTTTAACAAAAGCACAATTACTATTCGGTACATGACATATTTCGCTATATTTTGTGTTGACGACGCGTGCGAAATAAACGATGGTCTGTCGAAATTGGCGAAGGTTACCTGTGGGGTCAAGTCGGTAATTCGTAAGCCTTACTTACTACCCATTTGGATACGTGACTTATTGTTTTGTTGTACATTACTGGTGATATAATTCGTTTTATTAAAAGGTGTAGAGAGATGGATTGCTGAAGCAGATATCAAGAAGGGAGTAACCTAGGTGATGGAAGATAGATTAACTTAGAAGTCAAAAACTTGCTGCCCCGACCCCAAAGAAGTATAAGGATGGGGAGATCATATTGAAAACTATTATTAGACCTGCCATTTCAATACTTATTGTTAAAACGAGTAAAGATTTGTATTTTTGTGTTTGTATCTAATAATCCCAAAAATTACTAGACATTTTAAAAATTGTGTCAACATTAAAATGCTAGTTCTTGCTGCTAAAGAATGAAAATAAATTTTGGAACCTATTGTGAAATTATTGTAATAAGAAATCCAGAAATCTCCTAACAATTCGATCCGCAGGTTAAAAAAAAGACAAACATTCAAGCACTATTTAATTAGATTTACACCTCAATAACCGTGGGTTTACACAAGCGTTATCGTATAAAAGTTAGGTCATATTTACTCTGATAGATTGACAAGTTAACATCGTATTTGCGCGTCAATCTAGTATATCCTTGATCAATTTTCAGTAGCCAACACGCTCCTCTGACGCAAGAGGCCCCGTACAACAATGTTTAACATTTTCATAAGCGACGCACGCGTGACAGACAACTTAACGTTCTCTGTCGCCGAGGACGCACAGAGCAATGCTGTGTTCATTGTAGAACAAATAATAGAAACTTCTTTTTGGAAATAATAAAACTTGTAATATTGCAATTGTAACGAGAGATTTTGTTTTGCATCGCTCTGCTGCCGGGTTGTAAAATTGTCGGAAATGTCACATGGATTATGCAGCAAAGTTTGTCACAGAGCAAACAAGCACAGATAATAATTTTTTTTCTAGTTCGAACACACAGAAATTTCACATATAGCCATTTCATGCATGTGTTTGATGTTATTGAAAGATTTATCTGGTCCTATAGACAAAAATAAAGGGTTGAAAGGCATCCTCTGTTAAAATACCACAACATGCTTGCTGGACTGTCTTATGCATTGTCTTATATGACTTCCGTCGTGACTTGTGTCTTTTGTAATTTTGTTCAATATCTGTGAAACAGCTGGCTCCGCATATGTAGGTATTTTATTAAGAATAACTTCAAGTTTTCGTATTTTACATTAAATTTAACTGTATCAAACACGTTAATCCGTTCGCGCAATTTCTTTTAAAAGACATGTATGTTAATATTTTTTGAAAGCTCTCTGTAAATTCGTTACTCTGTGCCGAATCCAGATGATCGGCGACACAGTTACGAACTCATCGATCACTTTCGATATTGGACCTTATTTACAGAAACGTTTCGCACGTGAAAAACGTGATCGAAACAATTATCGAAAGACTACATAATAGACGCCTTGAAGTTCTGAATTATTTCCTAATAAGGACATTTTTACAAAACTTACGACTTTGGTATTGAACATTAAATTTTTATTAAACATTTTTAAGGGGGTACATTTTTTATTCTTAGAAATGCCAACTGTAATTTATGCTAAGATGTTAAAACAAAAATGATTCCCACTTTCTATAATTCTAGATTCTAGATCCTAATATATCTAGACATATCTAGTTCAGTTTAACTAGCCGATATAAGTATGCGTTAAGTTAATTGTTTAGACATGGATAATTTATAGACGCCAAACACAATAGCATAGTTTTGTAACCGTAGATTTCCACTGCTGAAAGATTCGTATAGAACCTTTGCCAATCAACATTTCTGTCCCTTTTCTTAATCTCATAATCACGTCAACTTTTACGCAATGCATCTCTTTTAGTGTACTCTTCCTTTAGCAGTGTACTATTCATATATACCTACTGTACTACATGTACTATACCTATCACATTCAAATGTCATATGAGATTCTGCCTCCTTAAACATGTCCATACCTGCAGTCCCTATACTCGTATATCTTTTATGGTCGGTTACACAGCTACGTTTAACCATTCGTTAAGGCCCGATAAATTCATGAAATGCTTTTATAACTACGTAACTTGTTTTACTCTTTAAACTTAGGTCAACTTAACTCTAATGAATCGCTAGGTAATTAAACAATGACATAAAACATGCAAAATGCAGGATTTAGGGCCTGTCCCACCACTGGCTGGTAGGCTCAGATAGCTTAAAGTGACGTCACTGTCAGATAAGGGAACATCCGATATTTCCATCACATAAATTACACATTCGATTGTTATCAGACATTTTAAAATTTTGATGGGAAAGGTCCCAAAATATGTGAAATGTGTGAAAAATGTGAAAGAGGATATGCTTAAGAAATGAGTGGATTCAGATATGACGGCTGATAGAGATGTATGGAAGAGCAGCACATACTGTGCCGACTCTCCGTAAGGGATATGGGCAAGTCGATGATAATGAGACAGGTCCCAAAATGTACTTAAACGCGTGGATATCACTTTTATGTAAATCCCAATTGGCTGATCGACATAAATCATGTATAAATAACTTTATCTATATATATGTTTATATTTACTTTTGTATTTAGTAAGACGAGACTTACGACCGTAGTATTTTTCCTTTAAATTGGGATTTCTAAACGATTAGATAAGATATTTGTGGTTTAAGTTAATCCTATTCTATTTTTATCCGATATCCATACGAATAATATAATAAATTTATACAAGAGAACATAAAAATCCAGTAAATCCAATAATCTGTCTCATTTACAAGACGGTTTTAGTGTCGTAGTATAGTTTTCTTATCTTATCTTGTCACCCTTAAATTAGGGTAGGTTTCGAGCCCCTCAATGGGGATGTAAGTTGATGATGTATATTTTTTATTTACAGTATGTCTTAAATAAACATTTCTCTCTTAAAAACTGCTAAAAGATAAAAGAAAACACATACAGACGAATTGAGAACCTCCATTTTGGAGAAGTAAAAAACTTCTATACACTATTTTTAAGATCGTCGGTGGCTCAGTGGTTGAAGCACTTGACTTGTAATCTACAGATCTTGGGTTCGAATCCCGCTGTACCAATGTGATTTTCGATTTATCGAATTTTCATATGTACATAATTTACCCAACGTTCTTACGGTAAAGGAAAACATCGTGATGCCTATACATATCGGCGAAGAAATTCAAAGATATGTGTGAAGTCAACCCGCAGTGCAGCGTGGTTGACTATGGCCTAGTCACTCCTTATTAGGGTAGGCTCCGAACCCCTTGGTAGGGACGTATAGTGAGCTGGCGATGATGAATTGTAATTGAAATTTAAATTAGTTTTTATATATTTTAAACTCCTTAATGATTAGTATTTTCAATCTTGTTAAACAAGTTGTGTTAAAATCAATTTTAATTTATAACTATGGATGTTTTAATTATGTATACGATTTTAACTTATCTATACATTCCTAAGGCATATTATACGTCAGTTTAATCCTCTCTGATTACGTGTTGTAAAAATTTGATTTTTATAAGCCACGTCACGTTACGTAACACGAGTCCGCCAAACGTTGTAATAGCTCTTATCTGATTGCTGAATTATTGTAATACTGCACAATTTAAACAAGCTAAAGAATCATTTTTAACAATGGTAATAAAACTATACAGAAGATTAGTATCAAGTATTTTTAGATTTCATCTGATAAGACAACTATCGAAGGTCAGTATCTATCTTTTTTTTTATAGCATAAGGTGGCAAACGAGCAAGCGGCGCGCCGCCAAAATGGCGAAGCGACCGCTGCCCATAGACATCCGCAATTGCAGATGCGTTGCCTACCCTTATACGACGGAGGAGGAGACGCACATAAAGAGCATATTTCCCCTTTCTATGCATCTCCTCCACCGTCAAATCCACTTCCCCTTCCCAACCTCTCCTCATAAGAAAACGGTGGTAAAGAGAAAGGGACTTAAATTAGGCCTCCGGCACCACACTCATCAGACTGTACACGGAATTGCTTCCATTTCACGCCTGTCTTCTGTGTGGTCGTGGTATTACTGGGGGCGTGCCGGCCCTGCAGTGCTAACATGTTAAATCGAGCACTACCACTGTTATCTCTTCTACCTTAATCTTTTTTAAATCCGTCCGGTGTAATACCACGACCACACAGAAGACAGGCGTGATATGGAAACAATTCCGTGTTTCGTCTAATTTAAGTACCTTTCTCTTTTCCACCCTTTTCTTATAAGGAGAGGTTGGGAAGAGGAAGTGGATTTGACAGTGGAGATGCATAGGAGGGGAAAATATCCTCTTTATGTGCGTCTCCTCCTCCGTCTGATAAGGGTAGGTAACGCATCTGCAATTGCGGATGTCTATGGACAGCGGTCGCTTCGCCGTTTTGGCGGATTCAGGTGGCCGCTTGCTCGTTTGCCACCTTATGTTATAAAAAAAATCTTATTAACATTATAAATGCGAAAGTTTAGATAGATGGATAGTTAAATGTTTGATAGAGTTGGTAGCATAAACTGCTGAACGGATCTTGATGTTTGTCTTAGATATAGAGAAGGACACATAGGCTACTTACTTTTGGTTTCTTAATACCACGTGGTATGTCGTGGGCGAGTAACACATAAAAGAATCTAATAATGTGATCCATGCACTGTAAACTGGACACTAGTTAGATAAGTTAGGAGTATACTATCCAATCGAAATTACCATGATAAATAATTATCTACTATGTATTTTTATAAGAGAAATAGGCACATGACCACTTGGAATACAATGATAATCATCGACGCCAATAGATATCCATAACACCAGAAGAACTAGACTCGTTGCTGGTTTTAGAAAAGAAATACCATCTTGAAGGATTCTAAGTCGTTAGTTCAAACATTTCAAGTCACTTCTTGTCCACAACTGTTGTCTCCAGTAATTCAATGCCGGGGTAATTGTAATTTCGTAAGTCTATAGTCAAATATGACGGACTATGGTAGGTAATAATGGTCATCGGACGGTGACTGAGGTGAACGCGGAAGCAACAGCTTCCTGTCATTAGCTACGCATTACATGACATTGCTGATGATAATCCAGCTACCAATACATGCGAATATTGGATTGTAGAATATTTAATTATGATAAAAAAACAAAATAAGCCTCTTGTTAACTGATGTTTGAAGTGTGATATTCCACTCGATTTGAATTTACCTTCGAAGTCAGTGGGCCATAGCTTTTTTTTTTCAATTTTCCTAGTGGTCGCCTATTGTTTGAAATTCGATTATCTTATCTTACTAAACTTATTAATCTTACTAATAATATATATTTGAATGGATGGATGGATGGATGTTTGTTAGAGTTTGTAGCCTAAACGGTTGAACGGATCTCGATGAAATTTGGTATAGATGTAGAGGATAGTCTGGAAAAACGATAGCCAATGGGCTGCAGGCCGATTGTCAAGCCGGCCAGTTGGGGGGTAAGAAGTAAAAATGCTTTTTACGTGTTTTGACTTATCTATGTATGTCTGTTATTATTATACCTATAATAGTAAATCTTAGTATTTTGATTTGATTTTTTACAACTAGTTTTCGCCCGCGACTCCATCCGCACTTAATGAAAAACAAAAGTAAGTAGTAAATGTATTCTTTCAGGCTGTGCTTTACATCTATGGCAAATTTTATCGAGATCCGTTTAGCAGTTCTGGGTATAAATTAAAACAAACATCCATCTACTTTTGCATTTATGATATACGAGCTGTTGCCCGCGTCTTCGTACGCGTGGTATTAGAAAACATACAAACTATATAAATTACAAAAAGCTAAGTATCCCTCGGGAACCGGACATTTCTCGGGGATGAAGCTTATCCCATGTGTACTCCAGACTTTGTTTTATATCTGTGCCAAATTTCAATACGATATGTTGAACCGTTGCAGAATGATCGAGTAAACATTAAAAAACTAAATTAATGAATCCCACGGGAACCGTAACTATTCCAGGGATAAAAAGTACCCTATGTGTTCTTCCAGATTATACTCTAAACTTGTGCCAAATTTCATGGAGATCCGTTCAGCCGTTTAGGCTACAAACGCTAACAAACATCCATCCATCTAAACTTTCGCATTTAAAATATTAGTAAGAATTAGAAAGTAAATAAGATTTTCGTGTCAGTCCTAACCCCCCTTGGCCTCACCAATGCTGCATGTATTCCCAGTCATAATTATTTAATTATATTAGTATGATATACCGATAAAATATAAATAATAACAAATTAATGCAATTTATCTTATCTTTTAAAGGATTAAAAGTGTTGATAATGGATAACAAACTGGCCCACTAACTTGAAATTAATTACAATCATTTGTGACATAGGTATTTCAAAGTATAACATTTTGTTTGTACAAAAGTGGCAGTGGAAGCCTACGGTTATATTAGACAGTGACCTTGGAACCTGGACATCCGTGGAAATGCACTTTAAAGGTATACAAACTTATACTGGGCTTTAGGTGTGATTTTGGGTTTTCCCTTTTCATCCTTTTCTTACAAGGAAAGGGAAAGGAAATATTCACTTTTTGCGTTTTCATTAAAGGTAGGAAAATTTGCAAATGGGAATATCTTGTTCTTTTGTTAAGTAAGCAGACGTAGGGCCTGTCCCACCACTGGTTGATAGAGGATCAGATAGCATAAAAATAATGTCATTTTCAGATAAGGGAACAAAATCCGATTTCCATAATATTATCAGACAATTAACAATTCGGTGGGACAGGCCCCTAATGTACAAATGCATATTAGTACAAAATAATGAATATTGGCGTCTACCTATATTATAAGTGCAATATTTTCATGTAAATGACTGTAAAATTGTCATTTTAAGACTAAAGTCTTAACTCCACCTAAATCTATTCGAAAGGTCAAGGACCATTTTTGGACCCAATTCATTTAACTTTACAACTATTGTACAAAGATATTAAAAGGCTCTAAAAACAATAGGTTTTATACAATACGTAATTATTCTAAGAACTAATCACTAAGCAGCCGTGACATTGAGCCGAGTGATCATGCACGGCAAAAAATACATCCAGTAAATTTTAATTTAAACGTTTAACGTTTCACTAGTGGAAATGCACCTTAACTAATTTAAATACGTTTAATTTAAATCTATTGTTAGGAATAAAATTAGTACCGTGCTATAGAATTGGCGCAACTCTAGATTGTCGGCATAAACGTCACGTCCCTAGCTGACAGCTGTCAATGTCACTAGAAGTATGGATAGATTTGGCGCGCATCCTAAGTCCCGACGAGAAATGTTGCTCTGAGTTTAAAACGACAGTATCAATTAAATAAGTTGTCTAATACTATTTACTCGTTAAATTGACATATCTCGAGTAAGTATAGTGGAAATGAATATTTAATTTCTATTAAACACTAGCTTTCGACCGCAACTCTATCGGTTTGGAATTAAAAAAGTAGCCAATCTGTTTTTCAATATTGTCCTAAACGTCTAAGCCACATCGAGATCCGTTCTGCAGTTTATGCTACAAAGTAACAAAAACCTATCTAAACTTTCGCATTTATAATAAACTAGCTGTTTCTCGCGAGTTCGCCGCGTGAAATTAAAAAATATAGTCTATGTTACTCACAGATAAATTACCTTTCTAACGGTGAAAGAATTTTTAAAATCGGCCCAGTAGTTTTTGAGTTATTTCAATACATACAAAAATACAAATCATTCCTCTTTATAATATTAGTATAGATGAAAGAGAAAATGTAAGATAATATTGTCTCTCTAATTTTCTGGGGAGAAACTACTTATGTTTGTAAACAAGTCTCTCCTTAGTGGGAACGCTAAATACTACAAAGTTGCTTGTATAGTTAAACAAGCATGTGTATCCCGTTGTGATTCGCTGCTAACCGTTCGCGATATCGGAAAACATGTAAACCCTTACTTAGAAATATGACAGCTACAATACAAAAAGGCAACACTTTTTTGACACTAACAGCATTAGCTGTCATAATTTAGTTTAACTTATGCCCACCGGGTCAGTTAACTTCGTCGATCTATACCAGCAATAAGATTGTCAACTGAAGGGAAGTGGTCGTCAGATTGAATGCGGGGAGTGAGGCCATTATATGCAAATTCTTTATCTCAACATCGGCTTAATTGTGTGAGGTAATAGGTGCAAAATCGCTTGCATCCGGCGCACAAGGTAACGACAGACGTCTTTACGGCAGAGAAACTAAAGAATACACATACCAGTAGGGGATATGCATGTCAGCTACTGGCACGTGTCTATAACTGGCATGACAGCTTTTACACTATTTTACTAGCGTGTGTATACCCGCTTTAACATTTGACATAAGTTTTATTCGACACTAATAGTCAAAAAAGAGGCAAAATTTGTATTTTGTATGGATTGAAAAAACTCAAAAACTAGAGCCGATTTCAAAATTCTTTAACCATTAAAAAAAAAGCTACGTTATCATAGAGTAACAAAAAGTTTTTTTTTTATTTTTTAATCTCACGCGTGTGAAGTAGTCAGCAACAGCTAATGTAACAAATTTTATGTTATTAAAATACAACAGCAATGGAAATGGGCACAGATAATATAATTTTTATACCAATAAAATTGTTGCTTATGACATTAGTCATAAAAGTATAATTTAAAAACAAAACATACTTACTCTTTCTTATTGTTGACTACAATTACTAGTTTCACTTTCCTAGGGCCCTTGGTCATTTTGCACAAGTCCTTAGTGCTGTCCGTAGGGCCCTGGTTCAGGATTTTTAATAGAGGAATGTTTTTAAGTCCACCACACCAGGCCCTCGGCCGTCCTACGTCACCTCACACACATTCTCACTTTGTTAATCCACTTTGCCTTCGAAAACACATTTTGGTAACCAATACTACTCAATTTATTATCACTTTTAGTCCATTAATGTCACACTTTGGGGCACTATTTTAGTATAAACAGCTAAAATTAAAAATATTACATTAACCTAAAGTCCTTTAGGATGCCTATACTCTCTTTAGTTTGGAGATAATAACACTTTTAGTATCAAGAGATTTGAGCAATGTAGACAAGAATCTCACATGAGCACTCAGGTTGTGTAAATTTACACGACAATCACAGAGATAAACTAGATATGGAAATCGTCGACAAATAAGTAACCGAATGTAGAGCGAATTGTCCTGAACCACTTTTCTGTTGATAATGAAATAAATCGAAACGCAAACTTACATAAGTGTTATATAATGCGTTGCTATCAGAAGACGTTATCGATATGGTACAGGCTTTGAAAATCTCAACAGAATCATGTCAAAATGATGAATTACACGACCCTGATAGTTAAGATAACGGATTGCTATAAAAATCTTTAACAGTCAAATATTGTAAAGATGATGGAATTTTCAGTTACCGACACTGCAATACAAATAAAGAACCGACTTAAGATAATGTGTGTTTGTGAATAATCATTTTGTATAATTTAATTTTACGTCAAGACTTTTTATCTGTACACGACGGTGTAATATGATTGCGCTGGAAAATCTGGATATACGTAAGTCAATGATAATGAAGTAACTGAAAATATAACGAAGCTTTTATTATGATACATGTTAAAAACTAAATACAACTATCACGCAACTGTTGTACGATTGTCGGTTGTTCCGCCTTCAACTGTTTAGTTGCACATCTAAAAATCGAGTAGTGTGCGTAATAACATAATATGTCCTAACGTATTCACAGATATTTTGGTACCCTTATAATTATCGTATTATATGTTTATAACATAATTATAAAATTAACCAGATTGGATAAAAGCTACATTCATTGAATTGTTATGTATTTTAATACAGTTTATTAGTTTATTTTATGGCCAGTTTTCTTTTAACTATTTGGCAGTATTTTTGATTCGATAACTTCATGAAATGCGTTTCCGAACGTAACTTGAGTCTATCTCCTTTGAAACTTAGTTCAACTCAACACTAATAAATCACTAGGTTATTATAAAATAAATAGAAACTTCAGCAACATTGGTTACCGTATCTATAAACTTTTCAACAAAATTCACTATTGAAATTCAGTACACAATAATTGTTATTACAATCTTCAGAGACTTCTATTTTCTTTTATTTATAAATAATTAATTTTATATACCTTGAGACATCTCAATTAAAACACTACACTGATAAATTTTAAAATTATCGACATTTTTTTTTTCTATAAAATTTTTAATTCGCACATTACAAACATAAATGAAATATCGCGACACACTAATTACTTAAAACGATATAATATCAAAATATTTAAATTACGTATGTGCATCAATCATTACATTATCTTAATCTATACTATTATTATAAAGATTTGTATTTTTGTATGTATTGAAATAACTCAAAACTCGGTCGATTTCAAAAATTCTTTCACCATTTAGAAGCTACGTAATCATTGAGCTACAAAGACTTTTTTTATTTTTCAATTTCACGCTGAAAGTCACGAGCAACAGCTAGTCGTTAACATATCAAGCGCCCTGAATTACATATAGTATTTACATAGTATTTTATATGTCAAGTATATAAAATATCACTCACGCTGTATCACCAGCCTAAATCTAAAGATCAAATATATCTCAAGGGACACTTTAATAATTCGAACTTGAGGCTGCCAACCCCCTGATGCACATCACATCCGTTGGATGTTTATAGCCTAATTTAGGGCCTTTCGGAGGACTGTTGCAGACGATCTCTTATTGACCTGGAAGATAAGTCTCGATGGATTCTAGTTGGTGCAAAAACTGGATAAAGAACGTGACTGTATCCATTTTTATGGAGCGATCGATCGACTCAATAGGTTTACAATGTGTCGATTGGTGGTCCAATCGACCTAAGAGGAAACACATTTATATTTAGTTTATACTATAATTACAAACAGGAAAAGATTTGTATTTTACATATTGTAGTAACTCAAAAACTATTGGACCGATTTTAAGAAATCTTTCACCATTACAAAGCTACGTTATCAGTGAGTATAGGCTTTATTACAAGCGAACGAAGTTTCTAATAACATCAATCAATTATATTTAAGACGAATTACATCGGAATCTCACGGTTGTATAACTTAGCATATAAGGAAATTATGTTTTGACGAATTCTCGGTTAATCTTCTATCCACGGAGCACGTAATTGAACACATAAATTCTCAAGGTCGTTGTGTAGACTGCAATCCGGTATTACCCGGTATAGTGACGCAAAATGTGTATTTAAACACTACAAATGTACGGAGATTCACTCTGATTGTTTATTTACTTACATCTTGCCTATCGAATAGATAACATTTGAAACTCAGCAACTAACATTCTTAACAGATTGTTTTATGAGTGCTAGCTATAGATACTAGCTTCCGCCTGGGACTCCTTTCGCGTGGGATTGAAAAGAACAAAACTGAGTACCCTATGTGTTCTTCCAGACTATCCTCTACATCAATGACAAATTTTATCAAAATCCGTTCAGCCGTTTAGGCTACAAACTCTAACAAATATCCATCCATCTAAACTTTCACATTTATAATAAAAATAAGAAGTTAGATTTTGATTAGGCTTCAATGAACAATTTTTATAAACTCCAAAGCGACAATCGCTAACAGCCTAGGACATAAGTTAATTTGTCTTATACGATTCCAAGGGCCTGTCCCACCACAAGCTGATAGAGGCTCAGATAGCTTAAAAGTGACGTCAAAATCCGATGTTTCCACATATTTTATACGTTGGATTGTTATATGACAATTTACAAGAATTGTAGGACAGGACCTTAACATAGTCTATTTTTGGGCAACCTATCAGATATTACGTAAAATACATCCAGTTTCCACTTATAAAACACTACCAAACACTGCCATCACTAAATGTTTAGCGATTTTTAAGTTTTTTTTGTTTTTTAAATTTTCATGCAT
Source organism: Papilio polytes (assembly GCF_000836215.1). NCBI lineage: Eukaryota > Metazoa > Arthropoda > Insecta > Lepidoptera > Papilionidae > Papilio > Papilio polytes. The sequence continues at coordinate 5,025,123 of NW_013525035.1, read as the reverse complement.
CTTGAAATTTATGAATGTGGTAAACTTTAGGGGTATGAAAGAGATGCATGTATTGCGTGAAAGGGACAACAAGAATAATGACTAAGACGGCGGTAGTAACCTGAAGGAATGGTCTGCGACCATAAGGGAGAGTTGATGAAGCATTAGACACTTTTGTAAGAGAATTTAATCCCTTACTTTTATAATATTCTATGGATAAAGTTAAGAATGTACATTAGAGGAAGTTTGAAACTAGCGCGTAGTGGAGAAATTTAGAAGCAAAAGGTTAGAGTGGTATGGACATGTTATGCGACAAGACGATGGGGACATAAACCAGAAAGTGTTGAGATTGAATGTGTTTGCTACACAGGTAGAGGAAGACCGAAGAAAGTATGGATTGTGTGAAAGGAGTGGATTCAGACATGACGGGTGATAGAGATGTATGGAAGAGCAGCACATACTGTGCCTCCGCAAGGGATAAGGGCAAGTGAAACATGATTGTAATATCGTATGATAATAATTTATGTTACGGTTTAGAGTTGTACAATGTTATTTACGGGTCGTAATATTGTACATAGTAATGTATGTAAGCCAACAATGTAATCACAATTTTCACTCGTCGTATAAAATGCAATCTTATCTGTTGCCATCCGAAATATAGATAAAACTGTTGAATTTACGCAGTTCGTTTATGCTTAATGTAGATTACTATAGAAAACTATATCTTAGTCATCAACTATATTAATATTATGAATAAGGAGTAATAAGAAAAAGAAGTCAGCTTTTAAACATAATTTTACCAAGTTTTTAATTTCTCGAGATATGATTTTTTTGTGACTGAATGGCCACTGTTTGCCTTGAATTGCATTTACAGATTCACCGGGCTTGAGGTGGCCGAGCGCAGATGGCGTTTACCCTAAACCTTGTTTATGAGTAAACGAGATATGAAATCAGCCAATAGATGATAATCACGTAATATAATAAAATTTAACAACTGTAACCTAGTATAGATTAAATTCAATTATATCAATCGGAAATTTAACTATTGCATTAAATATTTCCTTTATATCAATCCCCAGATATTTGATCAAATAATGTTAAACAAACTACTAGCTGTTCCCGTGCGGCGTCATCCGCATGAAATTGTGAAAAATTTATTTTATTGTTTACATTTGTCAAATTATCAATAGCAAATGTCAAAATGACATGACATGACAAACCTTGTCAGTCTTACTTCCTTGATGTTGGCAACAACTTATGGTCTCTTTCCCACATCCCCTAAGTTTATTGGCGTGAAAATATATAGTCTACAGCGTGACGTAAGTGTAAGGGTTTTTTTTTATTAAAGAAAGAATTATTCAAAAACATGCTGTAATTGCTGACATCTTAGGCAACAAAGAAGTGTGTGTTTACGCTTTATTATAATAGTATAGACAATGAGATTTAACAACAGCTGTAATCTACTATAGATTAATTTCAATTATATCAACCGGAAATTTAACTAATTCATTAAACATTTCCGTTATTTCTATGCTCAGATATTTTATTAAATATTGTATTAACTATAAGTGACTATAAACATTTGAATTGCGTCCATTGAATGTTGGACGCCAATCAATTCTGCTAAGCATCAGATCGAGACGTAATTGACCCGCATACAATCTCAGATGAAAGCGTGATTGAACATGTGACGCTGGTCATATACCAACAAACTACATCAATACACATAATAAAATTGGAGTCTCTATAATATAAAAAGAAAAATCCCAGATTACGGGAAGATTTTTTTTTTTTTATAATATAAGGTGGCAAACGAGCAAGCGGCCACCTGAATCCGCCAAAACGGCGAAGCGAACGCTGCCCATAGACATCCGCAATTGCAGATGTGTTGCCTACCCTTATACGACGGAGGAGGAGACGCATATAAAGAGGACATTTCCCCTTCCTATGCATCTCCTCCGCCGCCAAATCCACTTCCCCTTCCCATTCTCTCCTCATAAGAAAATGGTGGTAAAAAGAAAGGGACTTAAATTAGGCCTCCGGCACCACACTCATCAGACGAAACACGGAACCGCTTCCATTTCACGCCTGTCTTCTGTGTGGTCGTGGTATTACACCAGGCGTACCGGTCCAATTGTGCTAAGATGTTAAAGCGGGCACTACCACTGAAGATGACGTATTTACGTTGCTGATAACGAAAATGGTATTTAATTTTTTTTTTGTCTGTGTTCCTGTCTGCCCGCAAGCCGCATTTGTTCCAAAATATCCGAAACGGCTGGGCCTATTTAGACTTTCACTAAAGGGTAGCTGACATGGATAGGCATGTGCAATGGCGTAACAGGTGGTCCAAAATTGCTGACGAAGTTTGTCGTTTAAACATAAAATTGGGATTTCCCTTACAGTCTTAGTATCAAACATGTTCGAGGTCGGCTGATGTGATTTATCACACAATCACTGGCCTATCGTGACGGGTGTCGCCAAGACTGATTTCCCTTCGTTTTTCTAATCGTTATCACACGATAAGAGGATTTCAAATTAAGCCCTGTACACACAAACTGCGTGCCAGCGTTACGCACTTCCTTGAACCTCGAGTGTACGGCCTTATCTAACATTTCGTTTTGTTTTTAGTTTATTTACTTATTTAAAATAATAAACATTATGATGACTTAGTTTAGTAAATAAATGGTACGAACATTTGAAATTCAATGTTTCAAATGAGTATTGTTATGAAGAATATTCTAGCTTAAGCTTAAAAATTAGTTGGTATAGTTAAACATAGGACGGATATACTAATATTATAAATGCGAAAGTTTGGATGGATGGATGTTTGTTAGAGTTTGTAGCTTAAACGGCTGAACAGATTTCCATGAAATTTGGTATAGATGTAGAGGATAGTCAGGAAGAATACATAGGCTACTCACTATTTTTTTTTAATTTCACGCGGACGGAGTCGAGGATGAAATCTAGTTGTAAATTATGTATAAATTAAATAAAGGTATGAACATTGAGTAACTCAACATTCTTGTTACGACTAAATAATGTAAGCACTACCTTGTTTGCCGGTGACGTCACAAATGTTTGCATTGCAAAGTAAATTAGTGCAAGCACTTCTTATCGTGCAAAATGTTATAGAAAATTGTATATTTTTTAAGACAGGAAATACGTAATAATCATGACCGATATTTTCCAACACCAGTTTCATTCAAAGATAAAATATAAGCCTGATTGATCGTTAAAAGTCTGTTATTGTTGTAAATTGTACTTTCATCTCTGTTTATTCAATGAGTGCGAAAGAGATGACATTATGTCTCTCAGGACCCATGTTAATAATCAGTTACAGACGACCAATTCTGATAGTTTTAATTGAATCGAACTGTTCAGTCAAAATGTTAAACCTCGCTCAGTGGTTTCGATGATTACTAAGCGAGATCCTTAGTGCCTTAAATACCTACACTAAGGACATCTTTAAACGATTTTGAATGAGAAATATTGACAGAATTTTTGTTAAAAACTAATAATCTTAATTGAAATATTCAATTTTATATAACCGAGTCAAAGTTATTGATAAATGTACTAAGGGTTTATTACAAACTAGCTTACACTCAATGACTCCGTCCGCGTAGTTTTTTTTTAAAACAAAAATTAAGTAGCTTATGTGTTCTTCCAGACTATCCTCTACATCTGTGCCAAATATAATTGAGATACGTTCAGCAGTTTAGGCTACAAACTCTAACAAACATCCATCTAAACTTTCGCATTAGTAAGAAGATATAACGTTGTAATAATAAATATTATTTCAGTAGGACAGAGCGGCAGGCTCTTGAGACGCTGACGAGTTAGGAAATGTTAAGATTAGAGTGTTGTTTTTAGTGATAAAACTATCATATGTAATCTCCGTACGTCAGGTCGAGTGTGATAGATGCATGCCGAGATATCGTAAGGCGCCTACATGACAACTAACCGGCACAAATAAGTTCTTTGCCTTAACAAGGATATATTGTTTAGTTTATAATAACAGAAAACTAGTGTAATCATCAGAAATCGCCTCCCAAAGACATCTTCAATATTATTAAATATACGTCCTTTCATTTAGAGGACAAGGGTCTTTTTACTAGAATTTAATAATAATTTGTGTTATGATTTACAATAAACGAGGCATACATGCAAATGGTCATGATTTTTATTATTTAGTAACGATTATCCGAAAACACAGTTATCTATCTATGCATATAATAAAATTGGAGTGTCTGTTTATAACATCAAAAGAAAAATTCCAGATTTCGGGATGACGATGTATTTACGTTGCTCATATCGTAAATCGCATTTAGAAAATTTTTGTCTGTCTGTCTGTCCGCAAGCATCGTTTGTTTCGGGTAACCTCCGCAACGGCTGGGCCGATTTCAACGAGACTGTCACTGAAGAGTAGCTGACATAGACGGGCATATTATAAGCTTTTTATCTTAATATTGCGTGAACGAAGTCGGGCGAACGCTAGTTTAAAATATTAACCGTACCTCTTTTCCCGACTAAGCTAAGCTGCCATCGCTTATGATAAATGTAATGCTAGATTAATTTATCAATATGTCTATTTAAGCTTTTAATTATTGCATTCCATGTTAATTTTATAATCTGTGCTTATCCTTACAAATCCAAGTTTAATGATAAAGTTTCATTGAACAAGAGACTATCATTAACTTACGTATATCCCCAGTAAGAGTGTATCCTACTATACTTAATAATATAAATGCGAAAGTTTAGATAGATGGATGGATGGATGGATGTTTGTTAGCGTTTGTAGCCTAATCGGCTAAACGGATCTCCATGAAATTTGGCACAGGTTTAGAGCATAGTCTGGAAGAACACATAGGCTACTTTTCATCCCGGGAATAGTTACGGTTCCCGTGAGATTCATTAATTTAGTTTTTTAATGTTCTCTCGATCATTCATCAACGGTTCAACATATCTTATTGAAATTTGGCACAGATATAAAACAAAGTCAGGAGTACACATGAGATAAGCTTCATCCCAGAGAAATGTCCGGTTCCCGAGGGATACGTAGCTTTTTGTAATTTATATAGTTCGTATGTTTTCTAATACCACGCTTACGAAGTCGCGGGCAACAGCTCGTCCTACTATAGTTTGTCTAAATAAGATATTAGTTTGACAATTCATTTGAAATTTAGTAGGGATGGGTTGTGTAAAATCAGTCATGAATCTTATCAATTTTTGATTTTTATTCATATAGAAGTTGGAATCGATAGATTCATAGTTATAACTTATGATTTAAAAATAAAACATTGTTTTCTCAAATTATTAATAACCTGCAGAACCATTACAAATAATGAGAGCAAATAAATATTTATTACTACTACAGCCGTACGTAATCGAATTGGATTTCACTATTATTTATGTCATCGCTAAATTCTCTACACTAAAATCAATACTAAAATTGTCCCCTAAATTAGTTAATAAGAAAGTAATAATTTTAGTTGAGTTCGATAAATATTAAAACCGAATATCGATAGTTCATAATTGTTCGTTATGCGTGTTTGTTTCGTTACTATCACCTGTCTATTGTAGCACCTTTTTCTTGTGATTATGTTCTAGTAAAATTAGCATCTACAATGCTATCGAATCTCTGGCGACAATAATATAGTACTCAGAGTAATTTAATCAATACTTAAGTAGTCTTTTAGTGTAGATTCATACTTAGGTACACTTTAAGCCATAAGTGTGGAAGTTTGAATTAGGTGCAACGATTTTAGAGCCCCTACTATTTGAAAATTCTAAAACTACTTTCATTTATAATTAACTAGCTATTCCCGTGCGACTTCATCCGCATGAAATTATGAAAATTTTATTTTATTGTTTACATATGTCAAATTATCAATTACAAATGTCAAAATTACATAACATGATGACAACCTTGCTTGTTTGATGTTGGCAGCAACTTATGGTCTCTTTCCCACATTAGGTTCTTTATCCAAAATATTTACCTCCTAAGTTTTATAGCGTTAAAATATATAGCCTAAAGCGTGACGTAAGTGTAGGGCTTTTTATTAAAAAAGAATTATTCAAAAATATGCTTTAATTGCTGACATCTTAGGCAACAAAGTAGTGTGTGTTTACGCTTTATTATAATAGTATACATAATTGTTTTGTGTTAGTTTACGTTTTAGTTATCGTAAACGAAAAAGTAATTAGCATTCTAACGTGTAATCAAAATCTGATATAAATGGATTAAATAAACCTAATCTAAATCCATAGTAATATCATATAAGAGAATGATTTGTTTGCTTTTTATGTAATTCTCCACTTAATTATAAATTCCATAACATAGTCTTCAAATCGAATTACAATAAATCCATTGAACGAGTTTTCTTCGAGAATTCATGGTAGGGGTAGAGTTACGTAATTACGGACGCGTTTAACAATTGGCGGGAAAATTGTCGAACATTAGTCAAGCGACGCCATGTTAAATTTGACTAATTTGTCCATACAGACAAATAAGATAATTAGTGGCATATTTTATGTGCAAGAAACCATGAACAATTCAAATTGACCACCGGTATAGATTATTTTAAAATTTTCCGATCGTTAAAACATAAATATTGAATTGTTGGTAATTTGTCGAAGGACCTTAATAATTGTAAAATAAAAAACTAAAGGTAATATTATTAAGTAGTAATTAACCATGATTCTCATTAATAAAGTAAGAAAAAACCGGTGAATAATTGAAACTCAAATTATTGAATGAAAACCATAAAGAAACGTATAAGAACATACTCTACAAAACTGGTATTTAAAAAATGTTTTATTGTTCAGTCCCGTCTTACACTGGGCAAAATAACAATGAAATTTAATACAAACAATTGCAATACTATTATTACGTATCGCAGTGGAAACCAACTTTACAAAACAATCATACTTCAATTCAGAACATCAGATTATCGTCAGTTTCCACGCGACCGCGTCACAACCTTGCACCGTCACGCTTGTCTTCTCCAAGTCGACTTTAATTGAATTCTGCTGACCCCATTTCGGTCACACCGCCTCTTAGTCAGTGTACAATTTGCGGTCACTAAATAATAATAGTTATGGATACTAATGTATTTAAAAACGTAAATTAATTGTCTCATATGCGTAAAATGAATTAATTGCAGTAAAACTGTAATTAACTAATATTTAATACTAACTTTCGCCCGTGACTCCGTCCGCGTGAATTAAAAAAAAAAGTGAATAGCCTATGTGTTCTTCCAGACTATCCTCTACATCTATACCAAATTTTATTGAAATCCGTTCAGCAGTTTTGGCTACAAACTCTAACAAACATCCATCCATCTAAACTTTCGCATTTATAATATTAGTATGATAGAAATCAGTAAAAAAAAAAACAAAATATATCTAACACTGCCACTTGACGTACGATATCTTGACATGGATGAAGACGGAGGAATTAAAAAAATCAACAACTAAAATAGATTACAAAGAAAGATCGAATACTAGATTTAAATCTAATATTGTGATAAAAATACGTTCAAAGAGATTCAAATATTAAATCTCTGTATATATCTCCAATAGTCAACAATTTAAAATTAAGTAAGGTAAGTAAACATTGTATTACAACTAAATATCACAAACACTTTGAAGGTTTAATCCAATATGACAGATCTATACTATCAAGGCTTTCGTTAGAACAATGCATTGATAAGTACAAAATCCTTACGGATCCTCCAACAGATAAGGTAATATACGACACCGGCACTCGCGTCTATGACCTATTTTACTGAACGCGACGCACGACCGCCCTCGGTGACGGACTGTGTGTTACTGATTATGGGTTTTTATCACGCAAAACAAAATACAAATAACACTGAAGAAACTCGCATTGCGCTGTGAGCACTTGTCGTGGACGATCGTGTATTAGAACTTTCATGGTCGGTTTCACAGATTTTTTTTTGTAACATAAGGTGGCAAACGAGCAAGTGGTTACATGAATCCGCCAAAATGGCGAAGCGACCCCTGCCCATAAAGATCCACAATTGCAGATGCGTTGCCTACCCTTATCCGGAGGAGGAGACGCACATAAAGAGGATATTTACCCTTCCTATACATCTCCTCCGCCGTCAAATCCACTTCCCCTTTCCATCCTCTCCTTATAAAAAAGGATGTAAAAGAGAAAGGGACTTAAACTCGGCCTCCGTCACCACACTGATAAGACGAAACACGGAATTGCTTCCATTTCACGCCTGTCTTCTGTGTGGTCATGGTATTGCCCCGGCGAACCGACCTATTCGTACCTCTCTCTACCACTGTTAGAACCAAGATCTTTATTTTTAACGATCGATAAATTTCCGAACCACGTAACATGAGTTTTACTCCGTTGAAAGTTCAACCTAACACTAATGGATCACTAAGTAATAATAAAATAAACGGAAACTTCGGAAACCAAGCATAAGTTTTAGACAATTTTTGAATTCGATTATTAGGAAGCTTATTAGAGTGACAAAATGTACAAGGCCCACCAAGACTGGTGGAAGTACTTGCACCTTTCTTATAAGAACTGGAGATCAAAGCTATGTCGCAAATTTCTTTATAAACTAGGAAGTGACTGATTAAAATAATATTAATATAAAATATCAATTAATAATCAAAACTACAACAGTAAACCGCAATTCTAACCGCTTAGATGAAGCGTAGCCACGGTCAAGTGCAATAAAATTATACGTTTCGACGTAAATACGGCACTACGTAATTCTCTGCCGTAACTAATTCGAGTAATCTTCTATTTACTATATTTTAAATGCGCACCGCGTACGATCATTACATACACCCGATTAAATTATTAATTTAGGAAAACAAAACATTGTCACCGCAGTTCGATAATTCCCTTGTCTTATAAAATGTATTATTAAAAAGTCATAATTTTTTTTAAATAATCTATACTATTATAATAAAGCGTAAACACACACTTCTTTGTTGCCTAAGATGTCAGCAATTACAGCATATTTTTGAATAATTCTTATTTTAATAAAAAGCCCTACACTTACATCACACTTTAGGCTATATATTTACACGCCATTAAACTCAGAGGGTAAAAATTTTGGATAAAAACCCTAATGTGGGAAAGAGACCATAAGTTGCTGCCAACATCAAGGAAGCAAGGTTGCCAAGTTTTGTCATATCATGTCTTGACATTTGCAATTGACAATTTGACAGATGTAAAGAATATAATAATTTTATGCTGATGAAATCGCACGGGAACAGCTAGTATAAAGATATGTGAGACATTTTTTTTAATAATATCCATAATTTTAATACTGTACCTGTAGTCTTAGTATATATTTATTTTAATCTTAACGTCCCTTAGCTTGTTTATTAATAAAAAATATAAAAATAAAAAGTATGTATTAGATAAAAAAAATGTATTGTTGCTAATGAATTATATGAAGAATATTAAAAGAACTGGCTTCTAAAATTAATAAAAAAATATATGTAAGACAAATATAGGGACAAAGGCCAGTAGTAATTGTTACTTGTAATTACCTCTAGAAAATAAAAATGACCTATTTACCGTCCCTATTCCGTGCATATTATTTTATCAAACTATTTCTAATCAAAACTTTCTTAATACCTAGTTGTGTTACATTGTCAACTCTCGCTTGATAACATAAATCGTGTAAAACATTTAGCGCCGCACGTGTCGTGTCTACCCAATTTGTAAGCGTCGTGAAGTTACCAAGGTACTGTCGAAAGTTTCATTTGAATCCTTGAACAATGTGTTAATTCATTAGCTATGTCTACAATTGGTTTATACTGCAAGAAATGTACTTTCAAAAAGTACGAGTAGCAGTAGAAGACCACTGTTAAAAATGCAAGCTGAAACGGAGTTATGCAGACTTGTGCTAGAAAATTTTCACAAAAGGCTAGGGATTAAAGGCCAAAATCAAATAACAGAGGACACAAACAAGAAAGTATTAATACTGTTTGTGGATAGCTACAAAGGTAGAAGACCGATGAAAGTATGAATTGTGTGAAAGAGGATATACTCAAGCGATTGAATTTAGACATGACGGCTGATAGAGATGTATGGAAGCAGCACACACTGTGACTCCGTACGGACAAGGACAATTGATGAATAAAGGCCAAAGAAATAGGTAAAAGTATTTAATAAGTAAAAGTAAAAAGTAATAGAAGGACAATTTTCATTTCGTATCGCCTGTACCTACACCATCGTGCAATAGTTCTCTAGTTACAATTACCAGACTACGTCAAACGCTTTAACATATACTATGACATAACTATAGTAGGTATAGTCGATCACGACGCTACTACTCAGGATGCAAAATAGCCACTCACGAGCAATATGTGTGCACAAATCATAATGTTCAAACGATTCGCGTGTCAACGGCGACACGATTGATAACGTAATATCTAAAACCAAGGCCAGGAGAGCTGTAATTTGACGGAAGATGCTGAGGTTTCAAGTTACCTATCAATAAAGAAAACCGCCTGTTTATAATTACACAAATTGTAGGGTTGGCAATTTGGATATCGAATGCATTTATTCCTAAAGTGTCGTAATTCGGTATAATGTTGAAATTCCATAGTCATCATATGAGCTAACTAGTGAAAATATCTGGCCATGTGAGAAATAGCTGTCAGTTCTGTCAATATAAAGACCTACATGACAACAACACAACACAACGTGAATTTATGTTTTTTCTTGTTCTGCGATTGATTTTTTGACCGACTTCTCAAAAGAAGGTACTAAATTCGTCTGTATGTTTTTTTGTGTGTTACGGCATAACTCCGCCCCTAATGGACCGATTTTCATAATTCTTTTTTTATTCGAAAAGTATTGCTTGCAGGTGGGTCCCATTTTTTTGTTTAATTTTGGAGTCAAAGACTAGGCGTAGTTAAATAGTTTTTGTGATTGAATTCTTAAAACGAATGAATTAAAAATGTGTTATAACAAATTCGAGGTCGATTATTGGTTTGGGAGTATTTTTTTTTCACAACAAACCAAATCATTCAGGTCAACAATCTCTTGTATTTATGACGGAATAATATTGTGATAGTTATTTTTAAGAAATCATTGGGCTATTTGCTACAATAATATTTGTTTTGGCATTTATGTACAGTCGCCGTCTTTCACAGTCTTCCAGTTAGAGTAAAGATTCTAAAAATTTACCCAAATGCAAATAATTGGTGCTGTGGATGTTTTTTAAAAAACTAGAACCAATGTATATCATTATAAACTCTTGAATATTTACATAATTTAATAAAGCCCTATAGCGTATTGTTAAACGAACGAATTCAAGGTCAAACAATTGTCGATTGTCCTGCCTCCAGATGGACATCTTTAGTTCAAACGGCGGAAAGCCGTTAGCTACGAAAGGCAAAGGACCTCATTTTATGGAAGGCAATTTTGAAGTCCTATGTCCATCAATGGGCAGATCAATGGAAAGGTTAAATGTCGCTTTCTTGAACATCGCTAGAAACGTCGACTGTACATTTCTATTTACAAGCGAAATGCTTTATTTATAAGTAAAATGGCACATTCTATCTTATCTTAGCAGAGTATATACAATTCATCAACGTCTACGGCGACAGGTTTTCTTATAATAAAGTTGAGATAACAGAACTGGCGTAAGGTTAGGGGAAAAATTATTTATTATTTCATAAGAGGTAAGAATACGGGGAACTCCTTGAGAACGGGTCTTAAATGATGTTGAAACGAATAATTTAAGATGTGAGTCTTATTTTATGATGAATAAATTAATGTAATTAAATTTCCAATCGATTTATTGGCTTAAATTGTAATATTTAGAAGCCGATAGCTCAATAGTTTAAGTAACAAACATCCGATTACCCGATTACGCTGTCATTGAATCAAATCCGCTTTTAAATATTGTCGATTCAAACAAGTTTTTTCCTTTAAAAAAAGCTACAGCTTATTTACTTTTATATCATATTAATTGTTAAACTCGCTCTTATAAACTTAATCAGGGAAATTAAAATAAAAAAAATAGATACGGGACAAACTTGGACAAGAGCTAAAATAAATTATTAGCTCGGATTTTCCTTACTAAATAGCAATAAACTTTTATTCCTATTATGATTTTCCTCAAAAATAAAGGTCGGAGATTTCAACATAATCTGATATTAATATTTTCCGATTTATTTGTCTTGAGCTTATTTTTCATATATCAGTATCAGAATCTAAACAATATACGTTCCGAAGCTAATATTAACAGTCGTAATATATCGATATTGTTCGCAAGGTCGATATACGAACAATGCGCTGTAATTCACTTCACATGCGCACCATTCGCTCTCCAGTGTAACTAGGGCTGTCAACTTTAGACCTTAGAGCTAGACAAAGTGACTTTCGATTAGCGATACCGCTGGTATTAGACAGACTTTCGATTAGAGATATCGCTAGTAGAATGGATAAAACTGTCAAAATGTAGAATGAATACACGACAAGCACGTGACTTCTCGAATGTTATTGTTAGTTTGATTTTGACTTTACTACACTTCCTACATCTTTCTCAATGGGAGGGATGAGAAAGGGAGTTGGATAGGCGGAGGCGCTAGATGCTATAATGGACTTTAAAAAGAATGAAGTTTTCCCTATATTTTTAGCGGATACTAAAAAAAGTTCAGTTGATTTTAAGCGACGATAAAGGAAATTGATTACAAATCCGCCCAAAAAATTTAATTCAAATTCCATAAAGTGGCAACCCTAAGTGAACCAGATGCTGGAGACTCATTTAACCTAGGTAAAGTGATCAATATATTGAATGAAAAAAATTACAGACAATTAGATAACCGATTTTTTTACAATCACTATAATTGAACAATGAGAGTCAACCCTACACTGACTAACTCATGTTCTATGTTCAGGTTTTTACTCACACTTGTTGAGCTTTGTTTAAATTTTAGAAAAACTTGTAGCAAAATCTAGTTTTAAATCTAAATAGTAAAATATGAGCGTAACATTGGCATTGTGGAACAAAACGTCATACCGAGACAATTGACGCGAATTCGGCGATAATCCGTCTCCATTGTGAACACATCCTTGACTATAGAAAATCAACGTAAAAACTAAGGTTGCCGCGACCTCATTGAGAATAATTATGTACTAAAAACTGTCACCATTTTGCTGTAGTTTATATTTTTTTCGTTATATCTTATGCTCCATTTGCAGACTTATTGTCTGAACGTTCAGTTTCCGCGTCTGTTGTTTTATAGAAGATTAAAAATAACTCAAACCGATACGCATGTGGTGAAAAATGCTTCAAGAATTCGCCATTAACGTAACCAGCTACTCAAGGCGCAAACACACCATTTAATACTATAACCAATATGAACAATAAGTACCTTACTGTAACTTCTGAACTAAACTTACAGAGATCGGTGTCTTTGTAGAAGGGTTTATCTAAATGAGAAAGACAAACGAACATCGGGATCACCGAGATTATCTTCGACCCGTAGAAAAAAGTTGCATTTGCATGAAAGGTCACAATATCAAGAAGGGAGTGATGACTGAGATGTCGTATGGACAAGAAGCAGTCGCGTCGACCCTACGGGAGTAGGGTAAGGAGGAAGATGATCATGACTTGCCTGTGACAAGGCAATACTTTCGCTTATTGAAGGATGAGTCGTATCAGTTTGAAAATACTTAGGTCATGCCTACGTCAGTGATACCAAATTCTTACTAAGAGTGTCTTATTTTGCTTAAAAAAAATAAATCTAAGTTTTAAAATATCCATCAGTTATTTAATTACACCTTTTAATTTAGATTTGGAATCAGAGCTACACTAAGATATTTAAGTAAACATTAAGTGATTTTAAGTACGACAATTACTGAATTTAATATTCAAACGATGGAAGCATAGTCACTATTGTCGACCTTGGCACCACTGTCCCCGATTTCTGAATTACGTAACCGTGTTGATACCGTTTGTTGTACTGGCGTGATAGTATTGCTCTGTAGAGATCTGGATACATATTTTTATCACCACTTAACACTTTTAAACTACTATTAATAGTTTCATCGTGAAGTCAAAGATGTTCAACATGTAATAGACAGGACAACTAACAACTAACTACTGGGTAACAAGGAGTTTTTTATATTTGACAGTTCGAAGTACAAAGTACGCAGATTATAAGAAAGGTAACGAAATTACGTGTCGAATAGTGTATCCTTTGCTAAGTAAGAAATGCGACTGTTGGTTGTTAGTAAGAGGATATAAATCAAAGCAACACGCAAGAGGTAAAACAAAACATAATTTAATAAACAACGCACGAAGTTAGCACGCGTCCATTGCCTTGTAATGAAGTGCCGAAAATAGTGACACGTCCGAATTCAGTATTCGATGACTTCATAAGCTTTCACCAGAATGGACGTAAATTTTAAAATACTTTTGGGGAGATATCGATTTTATATCGAGAAATGTAGAACAAATGGTATACTTATAATATTGAAAAGATTGCAAACTGTTTGGGATATTTCTAATATTAGTATATTTGAAAATTCATGTAAATTTTATAGAACTGTTGCTTGCAACTTCGTCTGCGTGGAATTAAAAAAATAATAAAAAAGTGTATCCTATGTTACTTACTGATGACATAGCTTTTTAATAGTAAATTTATTTTGAACTAGGTCCAGTAGTTTTTGAGTTATTTCAAAACATACAAAAATACAAATGCTACCTCTTTATTAGTATAGATGGTTTAATTACTTTAGAAAATAAATGTCATATAATTTGATATCTGTTCAATTGGACTGTTCGCCTTTTCCTCAGTCTATTGTAATTGTATTGGTAAAATAGGAAAGTGTATAGCAACTAATGTTAGTAGAATTTCACATTTTAGTGTCGTAACAGTGCACAGCACACGTAGGAGACAAGAATGAGTCGCGTTAGTGCAAGTTAAACGGATCGAAAATAAACTGTTTCCATTGTTAGACGAAATTATTAAAATAATTGATTTTAAAAACCAGTAAATGTAACAACTTGAGGTATAAATGTGTATAAAATTTTATTAAAAGTTGCTCATTACAGCCTATTATATTTGAATTGAGATTTTGAAAAAAAAAACCGCAAAATAAATTTCAAGCTATATAACATTTTATTGTTTATACTCTATCTATGTACATATATCAAGTGTAAACAATTACGAATTACAGGCTATTATAAAAGCAAAGTCAACGACCGTCATATTTTATACACAGAAGCCGTGTCGTGTGACAACGGAGTCGCGTCGTATTGCATAAGGCCGCCGGTTGTTTTGCGGCGTGCGACAATTGCCCCGATTTCTTTAAGGTGAAGGCCCCTTTACAATAAACGACTTTTGCAGCCGCGCCTGATTCTAAGGAGCTTCGATTGAAACGCCTCGGGGAAGGTCGTGAGGTCTAAGAGTCAATAGATACTTCTAATTGATATGTTACACACAAAGACTTAAGAAATACATAGACTAGGCAAAAGCTTTTTTTCACCAGTTTGTGACAGGTAATATATCAGTTGCCGTATCTAGTGCCACCAAGCGTCCTTGTATTGATATTAAACATAATATAATAAACTCCATCTTACTAATATTATATTATAAATGTGAAAGTTTAGATAGATGGATGTTCGTTAGAGTTTGTAGCCTAAACTGCTGAACGGATCTCAATTAAATTTGGCAAACATGTAGAGGATAGTCTGAAAGAACACATAGGCTACTTGGTTTTGTTTTTTTAAAACCATGCGCACTGATTCGCGGGCGAAAGCTAGTCTTATATAAAAGCAAACAGTGTCACAAAATTAAATAAAAACGTATAAATACAATTTAATGACACCTATTGACAATTAAATACAATTATCTTTCTTGGCTGTGAACAGATAGCGTTGTGATGATAATGTGAAAAATAATTCAAGTAAAGTGTCAATTATGCTTACTCTGTATAATTTTTGAGTCTCTGGTTACACAGACTTTGTATACCAAACTTCAGCTTAAAACTTATGGATCTAACTCCATGTTAAGCTACCACACAGATGCTAACTCCGTGCTAACCAAGCTGTTGTCAAAGCCAAGGTCATGAGTCAGGTATCCTTTAACCATTTCGCGATGACGTAGACACAATTAGACCAGATAAATGATGTCAGCGCCTGATAACGTTTATCCTATGATGAAATGTCAATAACTGCAATGCGTATGTCTGACAATATCAGTGATGTCAGAATAGACCCTGGGAGAGACGTCACTGTTTAATTACAGTAATTTTGGGTTCCGATAGATGAAGCAACCTGTGAGTTGACTTAATTCTGCTGACAAATTTTTGTTTTTAATACAAGGTTGCAAAGGGTCAAGTTTAGCTAATATAACTAAACTGCATATAGACATCCAAAATTGGAGACGCTTTTAATTGACAGAGAACGTACAAGAGGAAGATATTTCTCCGTCCTATGAATCCCTCGGCTAATTTACTATCCGAAGTTTTATTAAATTTAGAAAGTAGTAAATAAATCGAACATTGTTACATAATTCAAAGATAATTAGATAGTATTTTGTTTTATTTTCCCATCAGATAGTGATTCAATTTGCTAAAACTTGCTGCTTGAGGGGTCAATTTAGCCGCACGTTGCAGTTGTGG
This sequence comes from Papilio polytes, assembly GCF_000836215.1. Classification (NCBI taxonomy): domain Eukaryota; kingdom Metazoa; phylum Arthropoda; class Insecta; order Lepidoptera; family Papilionidae; genus Papilio; species Papilio polytes. The sequence continues at coordinate 5,008,499 of NW_013525035.1, read as the reverse complement.
TACAATTTTTTTCTTATCTCGTTTTCCCCCTGTATATTTGGGTCACGGATAGCCAGCGCGGATCACGACCAACACGTCGCCGTGTGTGACTTGCATTCACTTACAGCTTATATTTCAAAGATAGTAAAATATCGTTACAAACAAATGAATAATAGTAAAAAACATCCATCCCCCTTTCTTTGTATTATAACTAGCTGTTGACGTGCCACTTCATCCGCATGAAATTATAAAAACATTTTTTTTTACATTTGTCAAATTCACAATTGCAAATGTCAAAATCATGGTTACCATAATAACCTTGGTTCCTTAATGTTGGCAGCAACTTATGGTCTCTTTCTTACATTAGGAATTTAATCCAAAATATTTACCCCCTAAGTTATTGGCGTGAAAATGTATAGCCGAAAGCGTGACGTAAGTATAGGGCTTTTTATTAAAAAAAGTGTAATTCGAAAATATGGTGATTGCTGACATCTTAGACAACAAAGAAGTGTGTGTTTACGCTTTATTATAATAGTATAGAAAAACAACTATATTTACGATACGCTATAGCCTATTTATTATCGCTCTATTATAGTTAGGGGGTAAATAAATTGGAAGAAAAAGGATAGATAAGTGATAAAACTACAAACTTAGCAACGATATTGCCATGGTAACGGTAATTGTTAGGCAATGGCAACGAGCCACCATGCATGGCAATGAGTTTTGTTTGATAATTCCTATGTTAGTAAGAACAGATATAAACAAAAATTAACCTACAGAACACAAAAACAACCATTTAAAATGAACAAACAACTTGTTAAAGCTTCTAAAGGTCGCAGAAAATAAGAAAAAAATCGTAATCATTGATAATGATAGGAAAAAATGCAATTTAACAAAAGATTGATGACAAATGTATTAAAAAGATTGATTTAAGATTATAGTAAGTATAAAGGTTTTTACAAAAATAACAAGTTATTTGATATAGACAAAGTTTTGTAAATTAAGCCTATTGGGGTAACCATATCTCAATAAAAATAAATAAAAAAACTTCCTTTTGATAACGGAAAAACAGACCGAACTTCGACAAATAAATTCCTTATTTATCAAAGGAACTATAGTATCGTTTTTACAACAAAAAAAAACAATTGAAAACGATATTGAACTTCGAGTTTTTCGATCGTTTACAGTATCTAGCGTATGCTAAATAAAATCACTGGACATAAACCAGACACGTTTAGTGAATTCCGAGATAACACGCTGTATTTAATACATAACGAAGCAGATAAACGGCTGAACATTGAAACGAATTACTTCGCTTCGTAAGCGTCGCTTACAATCTGATATAATTCCGGCTGAATATTTGCCGTTTGGAGTTTCAACAGTACCTAATTTGAGGAATATTTAAATGTCGTTTCAGTATACGGCCGAAAATGGTCTACCTTTATATACGTGACTAGCTGTTCCCGTGCGGCATAATCCACAGATATTGTGAAAATTTTATTTTATTGTTCACAGTTCACAAATGTTAAAATGACAGACATAACATGATGACAAGCATGGCATCCATGCTTCCTTGATGTTGGCACCAAGTTGTGGTCTCTCTCCCACATTAGGGTATTTATCTAAAATATTTACCCCTAAGTTTAATGGCGTGAAAATATATAGCGTAAAGCGTGACGTATGTGTAGGACTTTTTGATAAAAAAAAAGAATTATTCAAAAATATACTGTAATTGCTGACATCTTAGGCAAAAAAGAAGTGTGTGTTTACGCTTTATTATAATCGTATAGATACAGATATTTACTTTACTAGTACACGAGTACTAGTAAAGTACTGTCAATAAGTTTCGGAGTATCTGAAAGGGATGCATACAAGTCTTTCTTACTATTACGAATTACGAATTGTATATATATATTGTATGCATCCCTTTCAGATACTCCGAAACTTATTGAGATAACAATGTTTTTGAATCCCAAGATTTTACGACGCTGATTATTATTTTACTGCACTTAAAACTGTGTTAAGGCTAAATAAACGGGGAGATTGCTTTTATAGATATTTGCAAACCTTAGATAACCTTTGCGAAATTCGTGGTTCTTTCTTACTAACATTATACGAGTAAATGCGAAAGTTTAGATGGATGTTTGTTAGAATTTGTAGCCTAAACGGCTAAACTGATATCGATGAAATTTAGCATAGATGTAGAGCAAAGTCTAGAAGAACACATAGGCTACTTACTTTTGTATTTTTAATCCCACGCGGACAGAGTCGCTGGTAAAAGCTAGTAACTCATAAAGTGTGTATTTAAGCGCTTTAAATTGACTTCCAACTAATGTATTATACTTAATTTAGTTAATCCCTATATAAAATCAATATATTTTTTTAAATTACTTTTTAATATTCTCGATAGTAGAATTAAGTAATTTATACGCCTTTTATTATAAACATTTATGTAATAATAGTAATTTTTCCTTACAACGTATAAAATGTAAAGAATCCTGTTTTTTATACACGATGAATGATTTAAAATAAAACTCAAGATAAATAAATAGCTAATTAAAGTATAATAAAGTAAAAAGGTAATTTGCTTGATAATGATACAATCTGTCCTCTCGGAGGTTTTTGTGGTAGTTTTTCTGGTCGTTCTGGTTTGCTGGTTAACTGGCGATTAAACCTACATTTAAAGTTTTATTTGATGCTGTAATGACCTTAAAATTTTACATGAGTATTTAATTTTGACTAGCTGTTCCAATGCGGCTTCATCCGCGTGAAATTATAAAAGCTATTTTCTCAATTGTAAATGTCAAAATTCAAATGCACAAATGACAATTGCTTCCTTGATGTTGGCAGCTTATAGTTTATGGTCCCTTTCAAACATGAAGGTTTTTTCCAAATTATTTACCCCTAAGTTTAATAGAGTGAAAATATATAGTCTAAAGCATGATGTAAGTGTAGGGCTTTTAATTAATAATTATTCAAAAATATGCTGTAATTGCTGACATCTTAGGCAACAAAGAGGTGTGTGTTTACGCTTTATTATAATAGTATAGATTTTAAAGGTTTAATTGTCTCCTACATCAACTTCAACTTGCCCTTATCCCTTACGGAGGGTCGGCACAGTATGTGCTGCTCTTCCATACTATCAGCCATATCAGAATCCACTCCTTTCTTAAGCATATCCTCTTTCACACAATCCATACTTTCTTCGGTCATCCTCTTCCTTTGTAGCATCCACATTCATTCTTAATACTTTCAGGATTATGTCCCCATCGTCTCGTCTCGTCGTAATTTTGTCTCATACATCTCAGAAGAATTTACCATTTTTTTTATAAAGAAATTTTTATTACCACAAAAAACTACATAAAACATTTAATACACAAACTTTAGAGCTAGTATATAGAAAAAAAAGAGAAATGTGGCAAAAAGTGGCAAGATCAGCTAATGCAGGGCGCAGGCCGTTACTGCGCTAGTTTTCTGCTGGCCCCTTTACACACAAGTATATTTTGAACTCACATATATTTCTTGAACTTCTAAACTTTATTTTGGGCAAGGTGTCATTTTAGGATTCATTACTTTAAATATAGTGCCATTGAAAGTTTGTGCCTAGAATTACCTATGTGAGGTATATAACATAATTAGAATATCGCCAGGACGTAAATATGTGCGTTTACACCTTGTGAGCTTGTCTATCCCACAGTCCAACAATCTAGACAAGCATGACTAACTTCAAGTTGTTCCAGTAACATTTACTATATCTATATTAAACATACATTCTTTTCTCCCTTTAGAGATACGTAACAAACATCTATCCCTACTTTCGAATTTATAATTAGTAAGACGTAAGAAAATGTGTACATGTAAATTTATCTTACTAATATTATAAATGCGAAAGTTTAGATGGATGTTTGTTACAGTTTGTAGCATAAACTGCTGAATGGCAATGAATGGCATAGATGTAGAGGATAATCTGGAACATATGGGCTACTCACTTTTGTTTTCCACGCGGACAGTGTCACGGGCTAAAGTCAATATTATAAAAAAATACCTGTAAATCATTGTAATACAGTAAACGGAGATAAAGTTACTTCATTGTGTGCAAGGGCATTTTTTATGTCGTGCAAAAAAATTCAGTTGAAACCTTGAAAAAAACGTTATAAATATAATGACTGCATAATGGAATAAATAAGGATAAAACTTTGAAATGAAATTTATAAACAGATAACTTAAAAAAAATCAAATGATTAAAGAAACTTCTACGAAGACTATTTAACTACTTATGAACATACAAATCATACTAATATTATAAATGCGAAAGTTTAGATGGATGGATGGATGTTTGTTAAACTTTGTAGCCTTAAGGACTAAATGGATTTCGATGAAATTTGGTATAGATGTAGAGGATAGTCTGGAAGAACACAGAGGCTACTCACTTTCATTTTTTTAATTACACGCGAACGGAGTCGCGGGCGAAAGCTAGTTTTAATATAAATTCCCCTATAGATTAGGATCGGTTAATTCCCGTATCTATGCATCACAAAACTTTATCATATAGATATTGTCTGATGTTAAAATTAAATGCAACAATTAAAGCGTAATTTTCAAGAATAATCAATTAAAAAAGACACTGATTAGAGATAAAATTACACCTGTTACAACTTTTATAATTTACTAGCAGTTCCCGCGCGGCTTTATCCGCATGAAATTATGAATTTTGTTTTATTGTTTACATTCGTCAAATTACCAATAGCGAATGACATGACATGACAAACCTTGGCAATCTTGTTTACTTGATGTTGGCAGCAACTTATGGTCTCTTTCCCACATTAGGGTTTTTATCCAAAACATTTACCCCCTAAGTTTAATGACGTTAAAATATATAGCGTAAAGCGTGACGTAAATGTAGGGCTTTTTATTAAAAAAATAATTATCCAAAAATATGCTATAATTGCTGACATTTTTGGGCAACAAAGAAGTGTGTGTTTACGCTTTATTATAATAGTATAGATATATATAATTAAAAATGTACACTAACTTTTTATACTTGCACTGAATAGGCTTCGAAACTACCTAACCATGTTGTATTCTTTTACTATCGTGAAGCTACATTATCGTCGAGTGACATACGCTGTAATTTTTACGAGACTAACAGTCGCCCCTAACTCAGTCCTTTATCCCAGACTCCTATAGATCTGCACCAAATTTTATCAAGATCTATTCAGTCGTTTAGAAGATAAACTAACAAACATCCATCTAAACGCGCATTTATAATATTAGTAAGAATTAGACGCAAGCTATAGACTAAATATAACAAGAATCAAATCTCAATCAAACGGTCCATTTAAGGCCTAGAAAGTGGCAGCCAAATACTCGGGTCAAGGAACTTTGCATAAACATGTTTGCACTTTATTTAGAGCGGACAGGAATTAATTTATTCATATTAGAAAAACAAAACACTAACGCCAGATATAAGTACGCACTAATTATCATGTACAACACTAATAAGTAGACAGTTTCTATTACCAAATAATCTATATCTATACTAATATTATAAAACGGAAAGATTTGTATTTTTGTATGTATTGAAATAACTCAAAAATTACTGGGCCGATTATAAAAATTCTTTCACCGTTAGAAAGGTAATTTATCTAGTAACATAGCTATATTTTTTTATTTAACGAGGGCGAAGTCGCGAGCAACAGCCAGTTTGTAATTAAAACAATTTTATATCACTGGCTGACAATAAAATTGTTTATAATTTTACTAGCCGTCAACAGCGACTGCTTTTGAAATTAAAAAAAAAATGAGTAGCCTTTGTTCTTCCATACTATCTATGCCTTTCATCGAGATACGTTCAGGCTTTTAGGCTACAAACTTTAACAAACACCTATCCGTACATTTAAACTTTCTTAAGCGCAATGGTCAATGCGTTATTTCTAAGTTCAATATAGTGAATAATTTATAAGATCTATGTTATAATATATAGCATTAAGTTATATTTATGTTAAATATGCCCTGGGGTATATTGACATACATAAGAACGGATGTTGGGCAAGGAAATTTTCTCTAATTACTCATATACTAGGTTACACCATCATTGAAACTGTCTTAGTAAATAACATGTGTATACTAGACGTCGCCCACGACTCCGTCTGTGCGGAACTAAAAATTATTAATAGCCTTTGTCCTTTCAGACTATGTTATATATCTATTAGTAAGATTAACATATGATATGACGCCATCTAAAAAATTTTTATATTTCAGACTAGCTGTTGCTCAGGAATTCGTCCGTGGTGAATTGAAAAATAATACAAAATAGAGTTTATGTGAGTGAAAACCTAGTTTTTTAATGGTGAAAGAATTTTTTGAAATAAACCCTGTAGTTTTTGAGTTATTTCAATACATCATCAATCTTTATAATAGTGGTATAGACAGAAATATAGATACTGTTTATTTATTGTTCTTACTCGTTTTAATTACTGGAAAACACTAGATAAAACTTCACTTTAATAAAAGCGTTATTAATAATTTTTAATATTTATAAATATAAACGCAACTGTGTATTACCACATTCTTTAACGTTTATTTCGTACTAAGTTAATAGTTTAGTCGAGTTTCGAGTTATTTAGCGACTATAAGTGAACATTGAAAATTTAGTAGAGTATATAAACAACATAGACGAGAATATTTTATCTACTAACTAGGTACTTTTAAACAATTAATATAATTTTAACTAGCCATATTAATTTAAACAATCAACTAGAGAACCTGGCAGGAAAGCGCGCGAATAACCAATCCTTCTAATGACATTGACAGCTGTCAGCTAGGGACGTGACGTTTATGCCGATAATCTAGTGTTGCGCCAATTTACAGAACGATACTAATATTCTTCTTAACAGTACTCGATTAAATTACTAGCATAATACAATCTAGACATTTAATAATTTAAAAGTATAGTTTTTGAAATAAGAATATTTTAATTCTTTCTGTAGTCCAATCTGTTCACACTCATGTATCTTTAAATAGAATAAGATTAATAAATACATATGTATGGCTTAACTTTTTGCAATCAACGTTTCACGTCGTGACAGATTTGAAAAAAAGTTAACCAGAATTGACAGCTGTGGTTAGGGTTGACAAAAATAGATTGAAGTTTTAAATTTTTTATAGCATTCTGTTTATCTTACTAATATTATAAATGCGAAAGTTTAGATGGATGGATGGATGTTTGGATGTTTGTTAGCGTTTGTAGCCTAAACGGCTGAACGGATCTCCATGAAATTTGGCACAGGTTTAGAGCATAGTCTGGAAGAACACATAGGCTACTTTTTATCCCAGGAATAGTTACAGTTCCCGTGGGATTCATTAATTTAGTTTTTTAATGTTCACTCGATCATTCTGCAATGGTTCAACATATCTTATTGAAATTTGGCACAGATATAAAACAAAGTCTGGAGTACACATGCGATAAGCTTCATCCCAGAGAAATGTCCGGTTCCCGAGGGATACGTAGCTGTTTGTAATTTATATAGTTCGTATGTTTTCTAATACCACACGGACGAAGTCGCAGGCAACAGCTCGTTAGAAATAAATGTTTTTAAAAACTTGATTTGTAGTGTAAACACTTCATATAATCTACAATATGTTTTCGATGAAAATTTAACAGAAAAGTACATAGCAATACATTACAAAATGTTATTTTCATGAAACTCGATGATTTTTAAATTTCACAATTGCTTTAAATTTATGACCAACGATATACTGAAAGCCATAGATATACATAGATTCAAAACTAGTATTTACTGGAAGTTGACAACCCTATTGTACAGTTAAATAACTAATTATTTAATTTTATAACGGACTCCTAAAAGTTCAATGACCTTTCTTTTATTTATATTATTTTGAAACAGTATTTTAGCAGGATATGAAGAATCTGCCATTTAAAACGTAGTCAAATAAATGCGAAAATTTAGATGGATGGATGTTTGTTAGAGTTTGTAGCTTAAATGGCTGAACGAATTACGATAAAACTTGGTATAGATGTAGAGGATAGTCTGGAAGAACACATAGGCTACTCACTTTAGTTTTTATTTAATTCCACGCAGACGGAGTCGCGGGCGAAAGCTTGTACAGATATAAATTATGTACATTTTAAAATATTTCCTAGTGAAAGTAACAAACTAATGCGGGTTTTCACACAATCCGCCCATTTAACAACTGTTAGTATATCAGGCTACCATACACGCACGTGATGTCGCGAACGTTTATCTACGATTTGAACAAAGCGGGCGGTTAACTGGCTTATTATCTTATTGTAATTAGTAACCTGTTAATGCTGATAACACGTGTAGTTATAACACATTTAACGAACTTTTAATTATTTTTAATTTAGGTTTGCACTAAAACACTAACAAAAACATATGTCAAATTGAATGAATGCAACTACAATTATATGACTTTCAACTAATATCTATTTACTAGGGAAAATATCCTTTTTATGTGCGTCTCGTCCTCCGTCGATTTAGGGTAGGCAACGCATCCGCAACTGCGGATGTCTGTAGGCAGCGGTCGCTTCGCCATTTCGGCGGATTTAGGTGGCCGCTGTCTCGTTTGCCACCTTATTGTCTATATACAAAAAAAAACTAATAAAGAAGAGACAAAATCAGAGTTCTTAGCACGTTTTGGGACAATGTATCCGTAACGTCTTGTCAAAATTTGTAATAGATTCAGTCAACGCCCCCAACAGGCGTTAAATACATCTACAAATCTTACACCAACATTTTCTCGCAAGTTTTCGTGCTAGGCCGTCTCCTGTCTCAGAAATAAGGTATAAAACACAATTTATTACTAAACTAACTTTTGCCAGTGACTTCGTTAGTTGCGGCATGAAAAAGTTGTCTATTCCAGTCATTAATCAGTCCCTTTGTCAAATTTTATTCAGATACGTCTAGTCGTTTTAGGCCCTGTCCGACCACTAGCTGATAGAGGTTCACATAGCTTAAAAATGACGCCACTGTCAGATAAGGTAACAAAATCCGATATTTTCATCTCTCATTAGATTGTTATCACTTACAATTTGGTGGGACAGGCCCTTAAAGTAACAAACATCCATCCTTACATTCGCAATTATATTATTAGCAAGTTACAATTGGAAGTAGACATTGTTATTAAAATGAATCATAATAATCTGGAATGATATCAATAACGGATACTGAGTATATCCCAGACATACACAAGTTGTATAAACTTGTATATACGTATTTTGTTATGGCATAACTACTCATTTATATTTATGGGTAGTTTTTGAGTTTACTTGTTATACAAAAATTAAAAATCTTGTTAAGTGTGTGTATACAGACAAACACTTTCGATTTGTCTATATTAAACCGGTTTTTAAATAATTTCTTTCCTTGTTTCTTACAATATGGTTAAACCTATATTTTTCCTGGACATACCAAACAATCTTTGATCTGACTGCAAAATTGTATTATACTCGTATTATTATAATTTTTTTTCAAAAATGTTAGTAGATTTTTGTTAATTAATAATATGTCCTTTAACAATTCCAACTAAGCTCTAGGCTTGTGCTAGGATAAGGTTCACAATAGTCGAATGGCGGGATTCGAACCCTCGACCTCAAGATCGGTAGTCCGTACTCCAAACCATAAGATATTGGCGCTTTTTGTTTGGCGCTATATATATATTGAAATAACTCAAAAACTACTGGATCGATTTCAAAAATGTTTGCACGATTAAAAAGCTACGTTATCACTAACTAACCTAGGCTATATTTTTCTTTAATTTCACGCGTACGAAGTTGCCAGCAACATCTAGTTTGACATAAAGCAATTAACTATTTGACCTTCATTTAAACAGTGTGATCAGTAACCAGGGTTAGCACATCTGTCTGTGCGTACAGAACCTGTACCACAGTGAGGCCAAGCAACGCCAGGGGCGATACTAACGTGTCCAGAGATGACATACCTTTCGCTTTCAACCGACAGAATATACTTGACTCTAATTATTAAATATAGAAAATTATAATGTTAGAACAGTGCTAGATATTTCGCCGGATTTAAAGCGGGAATACACATACCAGTAAAGAGGTATTTTAGCTGGCATACGTGCCAGCTAATGGCATGTACATCAAAGGAGATGTGGCAATGTTCAGTTTCGTAACCCCCTAGATGGATATCACAAAATAAAATATCTTGCTTACTGCTTTCATGTCTATTCCCGACCTTATCTTACTAATATAAATGCGAAAATTCAGATGGATAGATGTTTATTAGAGTTTACAGTCTAAACTTCTGAATCCATGAATAGCATAGATGTAGAGAATAGTCTGAAAGAACATATAGGCGTACTTTTTTTTATACTTCTACGAAGTCAAAGCCGCGGGCCTAAGCTATCACGCAATATTTTTAAAAGTATGTGTTTTATTATTATTTTGTGAGTATATTCAATATATGCAATAGTCAATACTGAGTGACATATTTCAACGAGGAAGGTATCAGATTTTCCCTTTCTGTCGGTTAAGTAACGGAAAATAATTTTCTATCCACTACAGACTGTGTTAAATATCTTTGTTATTATTTGATTTTAGCTGTTACTCGCAACTTCGTCCATGCAATATTAAGATAAAAAGTTGCCTATAATATGCCCGTCTATGTCAGCTACCCTTCAGTGAAAGTCCAGTCGAAATAGGCCCCACCGTTGTGGAGATTACCCGGAACAAACGCGGCTTGCGGACAGACAGGTAGACAAAAAATTTTTAAATGCTATTTTCGTTATCAGCAACACAAATACGCCATCTTCCCGAAGTCTGAAATTTTTTCTTTTGCTAGTACAAACATACACTCTAATCTATACTATTATAATAAAGCGTAAACACACACTTCTTTGTTGCCTAAGATGTCAGCAATTACAGCATATTTTTGAATAATTATTTATTTAATAAAAAGCCCTACACTTACGTCACACTTTAGGATATATATTTTCACGCCATTAACTTAGGGGGTAAATATTTTGAATAAAAACCCTAATGTGGGAAAGAGACCATAAGTTGCTGTCAACATGAAGGAAGCAAAGTTGCTATGGTTTGTCATCGTCATATCATTTTGACATTTGCAATTGATAATTTTACAAATGTAAACAATAAAATAAAATTTTCATCATTTCATGCGGGTGAAGCCGCTCGGGAACAGCTAGTTTGATTATAAGTACAGATAGATGTAATAAGACTGCGTTGTTTAGTCCAACATACTCGCGGTGCGTTGTGCTTGTTGACGTTAATTTAGCTTGTTTAGCTAATTAAGAATTAGGCCTTTTACGAACAACATTACTTGACACGAGTATGTTGAAAAATTATATTTATTTTAAACTAGCTGTCGCCCGTGACTCCGTCTGCGTGGAATTTAAAAAAACAAAAGTAAGTAGCCTATATGTTCTTCCAGACTATTCTCTACATCTATGCCTTTCAACGAAATCGGTTCAGCCTTTTAGACTACAAAGTCTAACAAACATCCATCCATCCATCCATCTAAACTTTCGCATTTATAATATTAGTAAGTATGATCTATACGGATGTCATAAAGTTTTATAATGTACATTATATCTTTAAGGGCCTGTCCCTAAATTGTAAATTGTCTGATAACAATACAAAGTGTAAAATGTGATGGAAAAATCGGATGTTCCCTTATCTGACTTCATTTTTAAGTTATCTGCGTCTCTATCAGCCAGTGGGGGGCAGGCCCTGTTTTTAACCGTGACTGAAAACAGTAATTCCCCATTGAAATACGCATACCTAAACCAACCAACACGCATTTGGCCAGCGTGGTTGACTATGGCCTAGTCACCCTTACTTAGGGTAGGCTCCGAGCCCCTCGGTGGGGACGTATAGTGAGCTGGTGATGATGTGATGATTGAATCTTACTTCTTACTAATATTATAAATGTTATACGAAAGTTTAGATGGATGGATGGATGGATGTTTGTTAGCGTTTGTAGCCTAAACGGCTGAACGGATCTCCATGAAATTTGGCACAGGTTTAGAGCATGGTCTGGAAGAACACATAGGCTACTTTTTATCCCGGTATAAGTTACGGTTCCCGTGGGATTCATTAATTTAGTTTTTTTAATGTTTACTCGATCATTCTGCAACGGTTCAACATATCTTATTGAAATTTGGCACAGATGTAAAACAAAGTCTGGAGTATACATGGGATAAGCTTCATCCCCGAGGTTTTCGGTTCCCGAGGGATACGTTATTTATGTAGTTCGTATGTTTTCTAATACTACGCGGAAGAAGTCGCGAGCAACAGCTCGTATAAAATAATTCACATTATCAACTAAGAGATAATTATAAGATTATCCTACTGGGAACCTGTTTAACGTGTGATTCAGCGAATAAAGAATACCTATTTAATATTAAACAGCATTTGAATAAAATCTAATATTAGAAATTCAAATACATATTCATACAACCCGTATAACTACGGCTTAGTAATTAAATGTTCATCTATATAAACATGTCCTTGTAATTTCATTATAATCAAAACACTAACAGCCTTACAAATAAACGCGGTATACAGTTAAACTTAGGAATAAACTGAGTATTAGTATTTTTTTAAATATAAGGTGGCAAACGAGCAAGCGGTGTGAATCCACCAAAATGGAAAGCGACCGCTGCCCCTAAACATCCGCAATTGCAGATGCGTTGCCTACCCTTAATTAACGGAGGAGACGCACATAAAAAGGACATTTCCCCTTCTTATGCATCTCCTCCAACGTCAAATCCACTTTTCCTTCACATCCTATCCTTTTAAGAAAACCGCGGAAAGGTAAAGGGCCTAAGATTAGGCCTCCAGCACCACACTCATCAGATGAAACGCGGAATTGCTTCCACTTTACGCCTGTATTCTGTGGTCGTGGTATTCCACCGGGCGAGCCGACCCATTCGTGCGAAGATGTTAAAGCGGGCTCTACCACTGAACAAAAATATGTAGTATGTACTGCCTTATATTCAGTTTATTCCTAAGTTTAACTTTATACCGCGTTTATTTGTAAGGCTGTAGGACTTTAAGTGGAATGTTGGTGTTAAATATACGATTGAAAGGGACATGGTTGAAATATGAAAAGATTGATGTGTATTTATGTAATAAATCTTACTTCTTACTAATATTATAAATGCGAAATTTTAGATGGATAGATGTTTGTTAGAGTTTGTAGCCTAAACTGCTGTACTTAAAAAAAATTGGCATAGATGTAGAGGATAGTCTGGAACGCATAGGTCATGCTTTTGTTTTATTTTCGCGGAGGGAGTTGTAAGCAGGAGCTATTATGAAATAATTTAGAGGAAGTCTATAGGCTTAGTAAATTTTTTATCTTCACAATTGTAATAAAATAATACGGTTTTTTTTTAAATTGAACTAAACTTCGAGCTGTCTAATGTTTTTAAAACATTTTTTTTTATAATTGAATTTTAACTGAAGAACCATTTCCCATGACATATGTTTGAATTATAAGCTATAATATTATAAAATCTACGGAATGAAAACATACGATTATTTAATTATTACAAACTACATTCTTAATCTTAAAGACAAGAACTTGATAAAGATTAAAAGGGCCTATCACGATAATTTGCAAAAGTACTCGATAACTATACAACTTTCTCGCGTATTTTTTGTACTCTTCTTGATTTCGAAATGCGAAATTCGATTCGTAATTTTCACCGGTGTTTTGTTAGACCACAAATACACACGTATGTGAATATTTTTAATTGATTTTCAAAACCGTTTATTATGAACACCGAATCGCTTCGTTAATAGTTAAAATATCAATAAAGGGACTAAATATCATTTAATAAAAAAAAAAACATTAAACATTTCAACGAAATAAGAATTCCGTAACGAGTTTTCCATTGAAACAACGAGATGAACGTTATAAATATTCGATAATGATCTTTGTCATTAGAACAATAAGGTCGAAATTAGCTCTGAATCAACCTCACTCACTTGACTTCATTTGCTGGCGGCCAGTCACTCATTGATAATATCAATGCCTTCAATATTACGCACGCATGTGTTGTTTTAATCGTACATGACACTACAAACCATTCAACAAACAAAAATCAACCCTAAACGCAGTATCATAGAGTCGTATTTTCTGTATTCATTTGTAATGCCTATTTGAAATTTTTATCTTAACATTTTAGCGCATATAATGCAAATAAGAAAGGTATTGATATGTTTTAAACCGAGGCCGGCTGATACCAATGTACCGGTCTAAATAATTCGTTGTTCTAGCAGTATCCACTCTATACCATCATCTTCCTTCTTATCCTACTCTCGTAGCGCAATAGTTTTTTGTCCTCCACATAAGTCATCTAAGTCACTCCCTTGATGATGTCACCTTTCACGCAATCCATCCAACTCTTTCTATGTCTATCTCTACCGGTGTACCACACTCATAACGTTCTTGTTAAATGCGATTCATCCCACCTCATAACATGCTAACTTTTGCTCCTTATCCTTTCTCCCATTGGGGTTCCTCTCAAACTTCCTCTAATATACTCTATCTAAATATTACAAACAAGAAAACTTAGTTTGATTGTAATGAAATGACTCAAAACTCAAAAGATAATATAAAACATAGGCTATGTTTTATATTTTTTTTTAATTTCACGCGGAAGAAGTCGCAGGCGAAAGCTAGTATATTATATATCATCACTATACGTTCGTTGAAGTAATCAGTTCCACTCTAAGTAAGATGTGACTAGGCTAGTCAACGCTGGCAAACGCAGGTTGACACTTCTTCGAATTTGGTAGATATTTGCAGCTGGATGTTTCAACAAATGTGCTCGTAACGTCAAATAAATATGCTCGTAACGTCAACAAATATGCTCGTAACGTCAAATAAATGTATACTCATTAAAATCTTATTAATACAGCAATTTTAATTAAATAATTAACCCAGACAGATTATAAAACGTCTAAATTTTCCTTAAGTTGATATTGAGATGTAAAGTTACTATTTAAGACTATTTTGCTAGAGTTTTTCTCTCTTGTGTTCACATATGTGCTTACACACAAAGTGACTTAATACTTAACTATTGTTTACAATAAATTTATATAAGTAATTTAATGTGAACCTAATCGAGATAATTCTATTTTATGAATTAAACATCTATGTTAAATTTGAAATGTCTGATCTAACTATACTTTCAGATAAAAGATCCAAGCGACAATACAAGTACAAACGTACTGTACTAATTAGAAGCCACTTATAATAATAAACATTTTCAGTGAGTTATAAACAATGGGCGTCGTGTCGAATCGTACCGTCTCAAATCAGGCACGGAGGTCTGAGCAAATCCAATACACACAAACACAATCCACACAACACTGACACAGCCGGCGCGAATTGTCTCTTATTTACTAACAACACGTGGTCAACGGAACGTAATACGACGTCCGTACGCCGCGACGTTCAGAACGATACTGGCGATTTAAACTGTTAGCCGGCGCCTGCGCATCTGAGGCAGGTGATTTACTGAAATCGACCATGATGCAAGCTCGTCTTCTAGAAGGACAATAAAAAAATAAATAATAAACAGTAAGAAACACAATATACGACTCTAATACGGCTGTTTATCAAGTACAAACGTGTCTATGCTAATATTATAAAGAAATATTTGTATTTTTGCATGTATTGAAACTCAAAAAATACTGGGCCGATTTTAAAAATTCTTTCACCATTATAAAGACAATTTATCTGTGTGTAACTATGTGTTTATCGTTTTTTATTTAATGGGGACGAAGTCACGGGCAACAGCTAGTCTAATATGTTTTGTTAAACTAATCAATTACATACAATAGACGACATTTTAGTTTAGTTTAACGAGATTTTGGTCCAGTATATAGATAAGGAATCTTACAATCACATACCATAGCGATGTACGTCGTGTTCTTGACAGTTAATGAAACACAATACCCAATTAATGACATGATATTATATACCAGAAGTCTGGTATGACAATGGCTTTAAATTTAGATCCCTTAGGCTCAAGTTATGAAGAACAAATGTGACAAGGAAAGAGTTATAGCAGAGAGTTAGACCTTTTTTCCAGAGGGGAATGCTTTACGCATACTCCGTTCGTCGGGGCAGGCAAGAGAGTTATCAGGGCGCGGTTCAACGCGCGCCGTAAGTGTTCCGGGTGCGCCTTGCGACTAGTCCGGGGACCCCGTACCTGGAAAGCGGGGTCCCTTAACGCGGACGACGCTGGCTGAGTCGCGGAAGAAAGCGCAAGCGTTCCCGTGACCCAGCCACTGGCGGACAGAAACACCGCTGGGTTTTTAGTGGGTACCCCGGCCATCTTCCATCTTCTTGGCCGGCGAGTCCCACATACATGGAGTATGTGGGACTCGCCTGGTAGCTGGTACTGGTAACTGAGGGGAAGCGTAAATGCATTTTCCCAGCGACAAAAAAAAAATGCACGAGAGTTATATGGGACCCTCCTCATAATGGGGTATACCCACTAAACCCCTCCTGGCTATGTGTGGGACGCAAAGGAAGTTAGAGTTAGACCTATGACATGGATGAATTGCATGTTAAGAAGGGAATATAGAATGGTAAATCGATTTGAAAAATTGCAGATCCCAAATAATCAGCAGGAATACCAAGGTGAGCAATGGCGCCTATCATCAATGCCAGAGGAACTGCAGATTCATTACCGTCCTTTGAGGTTATAGCGTCTAGATTTAAAATTCGATAAAAACCTCAAATGCAATTCGTGTGAATTGTCGTTACGTCATACACTTAATTCAATTAGTAGTCAGTGCATGTCTCCATTAACACACGACACGGACATCACACACCTTGCATAATTTAGTTTAGATATTCGATCAGATAGTCGTGGTGATTTTTAATTTAGGTAAAAGAAACACACAAAAAGGAAATAAAAACCAGATTCCAGAATATCATAGATGACCCTTCGTAGAGAAAATAGCTGGTTAATAATGAGTAATCAAATAAACATATCAGATTATATTAATACAAAAATCCTCACTTTACAATGTTATTTCCCAAAAGTGATGAAACCGTATGATCAGAATCAGTATTATCTCTCCTGATAAATAGAAGACACTTGAAATTGATATTATTTATATAAAAAACTAAGGATTGTATGTTAGTATTTGACAAGTTCACGTACTGATAAAGATAATCCTCGCAACATCCGTGATACAATATTGATAGAACAGACGATTGAAGAATAACGAATTCATAGAAATTTGTATCAAGTGCCGCCGAATTTCGTCATCGGACGACACGACAGACCGCCAGGTCCATGTCACCACCACCACCATGTCGATGGCTGGCATTCCACAACCGTGCGGTTACCTCGGAACTATCTGCCTCGCACAGCCGCATTGTAGAACGGCCAGACCGTTCCACAATGCAGCCTTGGCGGTATTGCCAAACCAGAATCAGTTCTTCAAGAAGCGAGCCTACCATTTCCTTAAAGCACGGTATCGCATCTGTAGTTCCTCTGGTATTGCGGATGTCCATGGGCGTCTTTGACTGCTGTGTTCAGGCCTCTTCTCTTAAAAAAAAAAACAATTATCGCCCGGGGATCCGCAGTGGTAGAGCCTTTAACATCTTCACACTGTAGGACCGGCTCCTCCGGTGCAATACCACATCCACACAGAAGACAGGCGTCAAATACGAAAGCTTAAGCGTTTCGTCTGATGTCGTCGTGTTCTAACAGACATTGCTATACCAAATTTCATCCAGATCTTTCTAATATCTTTCTGTAGATACCATTTAACAAACATCTATCCAAATTTCGTGGTAAGAAAATAATAAATTAGGCATGGGTGTCGTCATTTTTTAGTGATGTAAGTATTTCGACATTTAGTTAAAAGTTTGCCGATTTTAATAATTTTATCAGCATTTAAAGAAATTTGGATAAAACGTATCTCAAAACTAGTATTATCTAGACACAATCATTTGTTGGGATTTTACTATACTTTAATCTTGTAGGTATAAAGATTTGACGTACGTCAAACTGGATTGTGGGAACTTTATCTTAAGAATGGATACGCGTCATCTATCGCTACTTGACTTTGCCCTTTCAGATATTTTGAACTAAGTTTTAAGTGATATACTTTAAGTTCCAGTGTGGATTATTGACTACATGGATGTCTGAAATTTTATATGTTTTTTTTTTTATAGAAAAAAGCGGGCAAACGAGCAGCGAATCGCTTGGTATCAAGTGATCCGACGCCCATGAACACTTTTATATGTGTAGGTTGCATCACGATATTTTCCTTCACCATACGTTAAAAATGCAATTGAAAATCACAGTTGAATTTCGAAAATCGAAACGAAACGACGTTCAAACAAAGGCTATAAAAGCACCTTAACCTAAACATAAAATCACGTAGTTCCGAGAAAATATGTTGATCAATTTTCCTCATTAAAAAATCTAACTTCATGCATTATGAGTACGTTATCTTTAAGAGCATTTAGCAATAATTGATTTTATTGCACCTTCCGCGATACTCCGCAATATCGCAACAAATACACATCTAAATAAAGATTATCCAGTCTGAATGATAAGTGATATCAAATAACGCCGCAAAGATATAAAAGAGGATATTGAACTAAGAGATATATAGCGATATCTGTAGGTACATGTATCCGTATATGTACATCTCAATATTTTGAATTAACACACTACGAAAAAATCTCTAAATGTAGCGAGTAACCACAAATTAAAGAACAATCATCCAAGAAAACATACTTAGTCTACCAGTTAAAATAATTTTAAATGATATACGAGATATTGGATCTACTACTTAACTTAATTAGGCTTACCAGAACATATTTCAATACTTATAATAAAGATATTTGAAAAACCATGATTTCTTAATTAGAACGTAATAAAATAAAAACAAGGAAACGTGTTTTAAAAACAAACCAATTTTGCTTAACACTTAGTACACCGAATTATCACTTCAGTAAATGTTTACAAACACAATGACAGCTAAAAACGCGGCAAAATACCTCGTCAACATGGCGTTTATCCGCCATGTTGGATTACTGACGCGCTAATGGCGGACGTCGTGCCGCGTCGCGCTCTGAAATAGCAAAACCTAATTGGTGCAGACGCTAGGGTTGTGCTAAAATTAATTCCAAGATTTATCTGACCGTGTGCAAGGTCTTGTTTCGCATACCTGAAATAATCATAATATTATGCTTTCTATCTGGATAGAGCAAATAAACAGATCGGTTTTTTATTTTCAACAAACAAATCAAGATTTATATGTTTTTTTTTCTATTAAAAACGAGATAAAAACACTAGTAAAAATGACAGCACGTTCTAGTCTGACGAATTGTAGTCTAAACATTCATTTTCTTTGATGGTATAGTCAATAAAACAGCGATATGATTTGTTGTGAAAATCACAGAAATTTAAAAAAGCTATAATTATACAAGGCGCATAAACACAGTCCATGCAAATCAGGAGACTAATCTTTGTCAATTTTATCTCGTGTAATATGGAATGTGTACCACTTTATTTTGACATAGAGTGTATTGTGAAGAATCATCGTTTTATTGTAGCAAGATGCGTATTCTCGTAGTTTATTCTGAGACGTCTATCACGTCAGAAAATCTCTTATAACGTCAGAATTCAGACGGTAGAGCGTGACGTGTGAACCATTAGACCAGATATTAAAGATGAGAAGGATTTTCTTCCTTCACTTCAATCCCACGAAGCAAACATCGAAAAGTTACATACATGGCGGCCATTACGTTTTTTTATAATATAAGGTGGCAAACGAGCAAGTGGCCGTCTGAATCCACCGTAATGGAAAGCGACCGCTGCCCATGGACATCCGCAATTGCAGATGCGTTACCTACCCTTAATTGACGGAGGAGGAGACGCACATAAATAAGAAATTTCCCCTTCCTATGCGTCTCTTCACCGTCAAATTCACTTTTCCTTCCCATCCTTTCCTTATAAGAAGAGGGTGAAAAGGGAAAGGGAGAAAAATTAAGCCTCCGGCACCACACTCATCATACGAATCACTGCACGCCTGTCTTCTGTGTGGTCGTGGTATTACACCGGGCGAGCCGGCCCATTCTTGCGAAGATGTTAAAGCGGGCTCTACTACTGTAAATACGTTATCTTATTTTGTGTAGTAAAAATTGTAACATAAAGTATGGCAATATTGTAAAATAATGGTAGCTAATTTTAAAGTAAAGTGATTTAGATGGAAATATTGTCTAATTTAAGAATTGACTTTAAGATTTAAGCTTCTTCAAGAAACGATCATACCATCTTCATAAAGGACATCAACGCATCTGCATTTCCTTTAGCATTTAGATGTCCATAGGCATCACGTTGGTGTTCCCGTAGTTTACGCTCTCTTATAAAAACAGTTACAGTTACAGTTTGTCTATAAAACTAAACTCTACCAAATAAAAACACTGCAACATAAACATATAACATAGTAACTTTAACTTAACCGCAAACAATGCATATACTTTGATAAAACCAGGAAATTCATAACAATCGCAATAAATGTGAATCATATTATCTTCTTTACACATAACAATAGTATTGTATTCAACATATTAGGTACTTTGTCTACATCCTCGTGATAAAATCTTACTAATATTATAAATGCGAAAGTTTAGGTGGATTTTAATAGAAAAAGCGGGCAAAAGAGCAGCGGACCGCTTAACATAAATTGATCCGACGCTCTTGAACATAAGCAATGCCAGGGGAACTGCAGGAGTACACTCTTTTCTTGAAGGCTTAAGTCGTAACTTTGGAAATACCGCTGACAGAGTATTCCATAACGCGGTAGTACGATGTACATACGTGAAACCTCTTAATTGTCAAATGCCAACCATCAAAGATGGATGTTTGTTAGAGTTTGCAGTCAAAACGACTAACAGATCTCGATGAAATTTGGTATAGTAAAGGATAGTCTGAAAGGACTCATAGGCTGCAGGTTTAATTTTTTTTTAATCCCGGACGACGTAGGAGACAGTTACATTTAATTTGGAACCTATAATTATGGAAGAGAGAACACTTAAATTGTAGAAACATAAACATATTTTAGAAAAGATATTTGGTGATAAAAATGTATTAAGACATTTTGTGTAACTCTACAAAGATAGAGGAAGACCGAGGAAGAAAGTTATTTGTGTGAAAGAGGTTACTTAAGAGAGTGAATTCAGATATGACGGCTGATGATGTATGGTAGAGCACATACGCTGAAGGTTGGTTAAATCTTGGGAAGACGTTTAGAGCACAGTTCGTTCTGCTTTCAAAGATGCTTAGTTACTTTTTAATGCTTTCAATGTAAAACAGTTAACCGCAAGGGGCCGTACGGGGTTACGAATGACGACAGCCAATCGGTACTATGTTTAGACGGTACGTCTGTCTGTTGCTTGTAAATATAGATTCGCGATTGTGACGTCACGGAACGTCACAACCTTGGTGCTGACGTAGAACTCATAAATTAGCTCGTATGCGTATGTTCAGAATTATTGACTACGTAAGTCTTGTTGATTAAGAATGCTCGCAGGACAGGCGACGCTGGCGCTCTCTCGTGTCGGAGACCAAGTCCCACTTTGGGTCGCTGCGCCAACGCAGTAAGAACTTTTACGATATAAATTAGTGAATTTGTACCGCTATTGTTTTTGACTAGACGCTTATTTGCGTTGTTATTAAAAGCTAATATACGAGTCTAAAGTAAAAGGCATCTGTTATTTTAAAACAGTGATCTCCATTTGTTTAAACTCCGAAGTCTGGCTATTTAGTGCGTGTGTGGACTAAAATTTAAAAAGAATTAATTTGTTCTTCTTGTATTAACATTTTTTTTATTATAAGACACTAGCTTTAGCCCGCGACTCCGTCTGCGTAAAAAAACAACAAAAGCAAGTAGCCTATGTGTTCTTCCAGACTACGTTCTACATCTTTGCCAAATTTCATCGTGATCCGTTCAGCTGTTTAGGCTACAAACACTAACAAACCACCATCCATCCATCCATCTAAACTTTCGCATTTATTATATTAGTAAATAAGACTAACTATAAAATAGGGGAACAATACAAGCTTAAATAGGCGTTTAACCAATATTAACTCTGGAAGCTTGAACTATGCATTCCACAACTCGATCCCACAGGACCTTACTGAGGGACGATGACTCGTTTAATTGACAAAGCTAACGCCGGCACCGCACTCATTGACGCGTCGCTAGGGTTGTCACAAACATTTTTTTATAAATACTGCTTAAAAACATAAATATAAGATATTTTAGTTACCTCTTCCATTGGTGTATTTTTCATATATTATGATCAGGTTCATTCTAAAGTGTTAATTTTTTTTTAATTAATTAAGTTTTGTTTCTCGTTTCTTCGCAGATTGACAACCCTTATAATATCGAATCAACTTGTATGTACCCCAGAATTAAGACAATTTCAACAATCATCGACTAAATTCATTGGCGAAGTCGCGTTTGAGTTACTAAATATTTAAGTAAACTTTTTTTTAAGAGAAAACGACAAACGGAGGCAGAAACATCAAGGTGATGAAATATAACCATAAACAATCCCTTTACTAGAGGAATTGCATATGTATTGGCCAGAGATGGATGGAAATTTTAATGGTAAAATATCTCTATTTGTATGAGAAGGGATGAATCGGATGTAACAAGGAGAATGTTAGTTATGAGTATGGTACACCGGTAGAGGTGGACATAGAAAGAGATGGATTGCGTGAAAGGTGACATGATCAAGAAGGGAGTGATTGAGATGAGTTTGATAGAATTATGTGGATGCTAAAAACCTATAGCGCCGACTCTACGGGAAGATGACTTACCCGACTTCTGAACAAGCGTTACTTTAAATGTCATTCTATTCTCGATGCTTACCTGAAAATAAAACAGAAACATTTATATTATTTGCGTAGAACAGTGACTTTTATTTCAGCATCGATATAATTACGTAGTAAAAAAATGTACTTTGTTCCTCTATTTATCGGGTAAAGTTTTCTAGATCTAATCTCTATTATAAATCACCTAGCTTTCGCCCTCGACTCCGTCAGCGTGGAATTAAATAAAAAACAAATGTGTAGCCTATGTTTTCCTTCAGACTATCCTCAACATCTATGCCAAATTTTATCAAAATCCGTTCATAGGTTTAGGCTACAAACTCTACAAACATCCATACATCTAAACTTTCACATTTATAATATTAGTGTGATTCTAAGAATTGCCAGTTACTGGCTATGAAACATAACACGATGTCCCACATCAAACGGTCACCCATTAAACTACGTTTTTACTGTACTTCCTAGAGTATTAAAATGTTTTTCGCTTAAGCCGTTGGTACTAACTTTAATGGCCAAACAATCCGAAGATCGGAGGTAACAATTCTAATATCTTAAATAATTAAATAAACTGTGTAAACCCACGGTTAATGTTAAGATTTATTTAGCAAAAATTTTCTATGTGTCCTCGTTTTTTAGTTTTTATCTGTGTAATAACTGATTGCATAGAATACTCTTTATATTCAAAATTTTTCCAACCCACATTTTAATCGTTTAAATATTATGTGTATGTGCTATCGGTATGTTCGATGTTGAATGCGTATTTTTTACAACGTTAGAAAGGTAATTTATCTGTGAGTTACATAGGCTATATTTTTTAATATCATAAAATATAATATTATTTTTACATTTCACGCGGACGGAATCGCGGGTAAAAGCTAGTTTGTACTATAACCATGGCAATATAATTATTGTTTCGTATGAGGAGTGTTAAAACTGTCGCCAGAGGCCGCACATGTGTTCCTTCGCAATGAACATACGCTCAACTAGAACGTTATGGTGACCATGGGTTTTGTGTTTGAAGTTACATTTCCTAATACATTAGATTGATTGTTTACAATAGTCTGCCTTACAGAATTAACTTTCTTTACTTGAAAGGAATCGCTTAATGACTGATTTAAGTCACAATTAAATTAAAAAAATGATATTACTAAGATATACGCGTATTTGTTTTATAGAATATTTTACATACTTTTAGAATGTTCATAGGATATCAAAAAAAAGTTCTAACCTATCTAAATAATAGTCCCGATTTCGAGACTACAAATATGTACACCCTAAAGGCAATATAACGCAGTGTTAAGGACACTACAACCAGGTCAAGAGACTCACATACAGAGCATGGTGACTGGTTTCTCTCGTATAAACAGCGCTATATCAAGCCCGTTATACAAAAGGGTAAGCTAAAATTACAAATTTCTATAATCCTAGCACACATTTCTTGATCCTACGTCTTTATATAACAAAGAAGATGTCAACTTGGAGTGCTTTATATAGTTTTGCTTTAATTCTCGATGTCAGAAGAGTAAATAAGAATAAACTTTAAATAAAAAATAACATAAATAAATATTCCTTCGATAAATTTTGAGAACAGCGCCATCTAGCGGTATACTTCAGAACTATCGACACGATTGATATCGAAATTGTTAAAGTCAAAACACAGATGGAGTTACTATAACCGATGTTAGTCATTGATAAATAAATTATTAAGATAAACGCAAATTAATTAACATAACATGTAATAAAGGAAGCATTATTTATACAAAGATAAAGATATTGTGTTCAGTTCGCGCAACTCGTTGTGGACATGGGTACTTTTTTAATCTTTATTGCGTGGACGAAGTCGCGAGCAACAGCTAGTTTGTTTATAAAATCTCACATCAATAAAGGAGTCACGTTTTAAAAGGTACGAACAGTTAATAAATAGATAATATGACCCTTTTCGCTCAGGTTCTCTCAAAACTGCATTATGCCTTTTTTCGTAACTGTTTGCCTTGAAGAGACATTTACAGATTCACCAGGCTTGAGGTGGCCGAGTGCAGATAGCGCTTAGCCTAAACCTCGTTTATGAGTAACTAAGCTCGAGGGCCCCCTCGGGAGCCTCGGCACGAGCCGTTACATCGTTATTATTACCGGATTGGGGCATTATGCAATAATCGTAATTTGTAAGAAAAAAAAAGACTTGACATAGCTTACATCTTGAAATTTATTGTTGGTTAATTTCGTTCACGGCAGTCATACGTATGAGGTCTAGCACGAAAATTTTGCTAGAAAGTGTTCATATCGATATTTGTAAGTTTGTTGGTGAAGTCTAGATACACAAATGTAAATACATGGACGTTATTTACTTGTTAATATTCGTGCTAGGTTCTATGCATATCATACTAATATTATAAATGCGAAAGTTTAGATGGATGGATGTTTGTAAGACTTTGTAGCCTAAACGGGTGAACGGATTTCGATGAAATTTGGTATAGATGTAGAGGATAGTCTAGAAGATATAGGCTACTTAATTTTTTTTTAATTCCACGCAGACGGAGTCGCGGGCGAAAGCTAGTTCTTCATATGTCTCAATGACGTCCAATATACTGACTGTATCAAACTGATTGATGTTATGTACACCAATCAATGCCCATTTGTTCCACTTGACTTACAATAAATGCTTAATGCTGGATGCATTTGTAACAATTTGCTATATAAACTAGCTTCGCCCGCGATTTCGATCGTGTAGATTAAATATCTCAGCTTGTTTTCTTCCAGACAATTAACTGTAGAACGGCTAAACAGACATTGAAATTTATCACAAATGTATAACAAAATGTGGAAGAACAAATATGGTACTAAGTTTACTTTTAATTCAGTGTAGACGAAGTCGCGGGTTAAAACTAGTATTAATATGAAGTATGATTACGCTATCAACAAAATAAGTGCGTTTCAATACGTTAAAAGATACCTTAACACCAAAACTCAAGGTTCAAATTCTTAGGTAAGGATATGAAATTTAAGAGCTCGTAAAATAATTAAAGCTGTTATATTAGAGTGTCATAATCGCATTAATATTATAAATGCGAAAGTTCAGATGGATGGATGGATATTTGTTAGAGTTTGTAGCCTAAACTACTGAACGTATTCCGATGAAATTTGTTATAAATGTAGAGGATAGTCTGGAAGAAAACGTAGGCTACTATCTTTAGTTTTTTTATTCCATGCGGACGGAATCGCGAGCAATAGCTAGTCATAAATAAATACCAGATCACCTATTGCCGATAATAACCTTCTAATGTTTTTACTAATAAATCAAACGGACTAAAATAAACTTTAACACAATTGTTTAAGGTTGAATGTCCTATAAATTACGAAACGCTTTTTCATCGAATGCAATTCGTTTGTTACAGCCCTAAGATAAATCTCAAAGTCGGTCAAGTTCACTGCAACGTACTGAATTTTAATAAGATCGTAAAACGATAAATGATTATTATTAAAACAAGTTTAAACTCGTATAAGGCCTATAGTACACAAGGAAATATGCAAACCAGGCGATTTTAGTCGCTAAGCGACTTACGCAAAACTAGAAATAAAAGGTTAACGCAGTATCGACATATGCGGCGAGAGGATAAGGACATAAACAAGAAAGTGTGTTTATGTCCTAAGTGTGTGCGTGTAGTGAGTAGACGACTTGAATCCACTTAACGTTTACGGAGAGTTTGTAGATTTGTGTTTCCTTGTGTACGAAGGACCTTAGATCTGTTATCGTTAACGAGATCAAACGATATCAAATCGGGAATTAGAAAAAGTATAGAAAAAATACTAAGAACTACTATCAGACGCTTTAACAACGAGTAACCAGATGTCTACCTCAAGTCGAAAGTCAAATCTTAGGGTTGTCTACTCTTAAAAACTAAACAAACTCTACGTTCCGTTTTGTTTATTTTCGTTTAGTTTCGCTACCGACTTTACAAACGTGATTTTTAGAGTTCGTGACGTCATCAAATATATAAAAAAATTAATAACTATCAATATTTGCAATATCTGATTGATTTCGAGCACGTGTCAGTCTGTAACACCTTGAATGGAACCTTGCACCTACTTTTTACATTCCGACAACGCGCACAACTCCATTGTACAAGTAAAAATGTTGAATTTGACTCAATAATATTGGCGAATAGTGTATATTAAACTAGCTTTCGTCCTCGATTCTGTCCGCGCGTAATTAAAAAAACAAACAAACGTAGCCTATGTATTCTTCCAGACTATCCTCTACATCTTACTAATATTATAAATGTGAAAGTTTAGATGGATGTTTGTTAAAATTTGTAGCCTAAACGACTGAACATATTTCGATGAAATAGAAGAACACATAGGCTACTCAGTTTTTTTTTAATCTCGCGCGAACGGAGTCGCGAGCGAAAGCTAGTGTATACGAAATTTCATTGAAATCCGTTCAGCCTAATAGTCTACGCATATTTTAAAAGCCATTATTCGTCGAATATTCGCGCATGTAGTCGTTAGCCTATAGCGTTCTTATGCCCGGTTTCCCAGTTACATTTAACCATTCGTTAGTACTTATAGCTCGATAACTTCAGCAACCCAGCTACAGACGACCATTTGTTTACCAGTACCAGTTTGACAGTAGAGACGCACGGATTTTTACAATTAAACCATATTTTTTTTATAACATAAGGTGGCAAACGAGCAAGCGGCCACCTGAAATCGCCAAAATGGCGAAGCGACCGCTGCCCATAGACATCTGCAATTGCAGATGCGTTGCCTACCCTTAATTGACGGAGGAAGAGACGCACATAAAGAGGACATTTCCCCTTCCTATGCGTCTCCTCCACTGTCAAATCCACTTTTCCTACCCATCCTTTCCTCTTAAGAAAAGGGTGGAAAGGGAAGAGGACTAAAGGTCTCCGGCACCATACTCATCAGACGAAACGCGGAATTGCTTCCACTTCACGCCTGTTTTCTGTGTGGTCGTGGTATTACACCGGGCGAGCCGACCCATTCGTGCGTAGATGTTAAAGCGGGCTCTACCACTTGTGCATATGCACTTGTGTGTCTAAACCATATTTATACTATGTTTAAAAGTAAATAACACAGGCTAGCATCTAACTAGTACCTATATACATTTATGAACCACAAATACATACGTCAATTGAGACATGTAAGAGAAACTAATTACTTAAGTAAATAGCACTAATTTGCTACCATCAAAGTCTATAGAGTTTTGTTGTCAAACAATACCGTTCAAATAATACGCCAGATGGTTGAATATTTGTTTCTACTTCTTGCGTAGATTTAGTCGACAAAGAATATTCTTCATCCTCTGTTAACCTCACCTCCCCTTATAAGAGAAGGTTGGGAAAGTAGAGGATTTAAATGCCTCAGGCATCAGACGATACGTGGAATTCTACTAAACCAGGCGAGCAGGTAACTTGTTTATATATTGTTGTAGACTCTACCACTGTTTTATTACTATTCTATACTATTATAATAAAGCGTAAACACACACTTTGTTGTCTAAGATGTCAGCAATTACAGCATATTTTTGAATAATTATTTTTTTAATAAAAAGCCCTACACTTACGTCACGCTTTAGGCTTAATATTTTAACGCCATTAAACTTAGGGTAAATGTTTAGGATAAAAACCCTAATGTGGGAAAGAGTCATTTGTAATTGATAATTTGACAAATGTAAACAATAAAATCAAATTTTCGTAATTTCATGCGGATGAAGTCGCACGGAAACAGCTAGTATCTTACTAATATTATAAATGCGAAATTTTAGATGGATTTAATATTTTAGGGTAGGCAACGCATCTGCAATTGCGGATGTCTATGGGCAGCGGTCGCTTCGCCATTTTGGCGGATTCAGGTGGCCGCTTGCTCGTTTGCCACCTTATATTATAAAAAAAAAGATGGGTGTTTCTTAGAGCGATGAAAGTTGGCATATAGAGAATATTCTGGAAGAACACATACGCTACTTCCTTTTGTTTTTTGACGGAGTCGCAAGCTCGTACTCATTAACATCCGATTCGTGTATTACTCGACTTGTTTACCAAACTATATAATTAACTGCATCGAAAGTTAGACAACAAATTAGCCAAGATATTGTGCAATGTCTCGGTCACGGGTCGGTGCAAGGTTACTGTATCTAGCTCGGTATCGTATAATTTTTAAACTTTCTAACCGTGCGATTCCACTGTCAGAATTGACAAAGTACAAAACAGATCATGGATGTAGACAAGAGGACGGTGGTCAGCCTTATCAGAGAAACTAACCCATCAAAAAATATAAAACAATTCGAATAGGACCATATTAGTGGTAGCCTCTCATAGACCTGGCCTAGATTATCTACCGACACCCGTGTTGCCATCCCTTACTTTGTTCTGTAAAAACAGAGACAATGTCTTCACAGCAATCTATCTATTTATATAGTTTTTATTTTAGAGTTATCTTACGCTTGTCAAATATTTTCAGTCAATAACCTTAATCATACAGCATTTGCATTGCTGACATCCTACGAAACGAAGTAGTGCGTGTTTAAGCTTTATTATATTAGTATAGAAGTATAGATTACGTTTAGCATTGTTTGTTGCATATTAAACGTTTCAATTGATCGCAATTACAACCGGAATTATTGTGTTGTGATTCATTCCTCCATTTTGATTCGGAGCCAGAATAGTATATCTTAGAAACAACAAACAGGAGTTTAATCTAAATATTAGGTTTAATAAATATGTAAATGTCTAATGTTAAGTTTCGCTAGTAATTTAGTAAATTGGTATAAAAACTCCACTATGAGTAATCCATACGCTATCCGTATAGTATTTTCTTGAAATTATAGAATTTATTACTATTGGTAAATACCTGAGCGTCGGTGGCTCAGTTGTTTAAGCACTTAACTTGTAATCTTGGTATTGAGTTCGAATCCCGCCGTACCAATGTGATTTTCAATTTTTCGAATTTTCATATGTGCATAATTTACCCGACGTTTTTATGGTGAAGGAAAACATCGTGCTGCCTGCACATATCGGCGAAGAAATCTAAAGATATGTGTGATGTCAATCAACCCGCAGTGGGCCAGCATGGTTGACCATGACCCAGTCAACGGCGGATCCAGGGGGTGGGTCATGCGGGTCATGACCCCCCCTGAACTGGTCGGTCAATAGCTTTACAAAATATACTTACATATTTGTCAAGCTCTTGATTTGACCTCGACTATGTAACCCCTGGCACCAAAGCTGGATCCGCCTTGTGTCTAGTCACCCCTAAATAAGGTAGACTCCGAGCCCCTCAGTAGGGACGTATTACACAAAACGAAATGCAGATAATGTGTGATAAATATGACTGATCTTTGTAATATAACAAAGGAATCTGTTTTGGCAGCGGCGCGGGCCTCTATTGGCAGACATACAAATCCTCTGTATTCGCAATCTATTTCGGATTTCCACCCGTTACTAGCAAGTTCAAGGATTCAACGTTTATGTACGTTGTCACTGGCTAGTTTATGTGTTACTATATTACTATAGATTTAGTAAATGTTTAGTTAAACACGTGTTTAACCGCCACTGTTTAATATTAAGGATGTCAACTTCTGTGCTTTAGCCTGTTGAATAAATTGTTTTCTTTACATTTTAAACTAACTTTCGACCGCTTCGAATTAAAAAAAAACAAACGTAAGTAGCCTATGTGTTCTTCCTGGCTATCCTCTACATCTACGGCAAATTTCATCGAAATCCATTCAGTCCTTTAGCTACAAATTCTAACAAACATCCATCTAAACTTTCACATTTATAACATTGGTAAGATGAGAATGAGCAAGATGATTGTGTTTTTGTATCTTGCTTTGACATTAAAATCTCCGATTATAATCACAATTATCTGTTTTTTTCGTATTCATTATTAATGTGTGATAAATCATACTAATATTATAAATAAGTTTAGATGGATGGATGTTTGTTAGAGTTTGTAGCCTAAACGTCTGAACGGATTTCGATAAAATTTGGTACAGATGTAGAGGATAGACTGGAAGAACACATGGACTACTCACTTTTGCTTATTTTAATTTGACGCGGATGGAGTCGCGGGCAAAAGCTAGTTAAGCTATATAAATACAGTTACAAACATTGTTAAATATTTCGCAGTGAAATAAAATGTAAGATCTTGTGTATAACATCAGTAATACGTAATTTATCTAAACGAATATTGATAGTCTCCGATAGTCGTAATCTAAAGATAGGTCCATAGAAAACAAGTATATATTATACAGTCTGCCATTTTCTATACGCAGTTTCAGCTTCTTCCATACATCAACCGAACTTAATTCTTTTTTTTTTATAACATAAGGTGGCAAACCAGCAAGCGGTCACCTGAATCCGCCAAAATGGCGAAGCGACCGCTGCCCATAGACGTCCGCAATTGCAGATGTGTTGCCTACCCTTATACGACGGAAGAGGAGACGCACAAAAAGAGGATATTTCCCCTTCCTATGCATCTCCTCCACCGTCAAATCCACTTCCCCTTCCCATCCTCTCCTTATAAGAAAAGGGTGGTAAAGAGAAAGGGACTTAAATTAGGCCTCCGGCACCACACTCATCAGACGAAACACGGAATTGCTTCCATTTCACGCCTGTCTTCTGTGTGGTCGTGGTATTACACCGGGCGTGCCGGCCCATTCGTGCTAAGATGTTAAAGCGGACACTACCACTGTTAAAAAAATTCACTCCTTTCTTACATCGATTGTCTTTAACACAACCCTACTTTCTTCGTTCTTTTAAAAGGAACGAACGAAAAGTGACAGAAATGCGAATGTTAAGTTGGATGGATGGAATAATACATAAGATACGAAATATAGAGAAAGTCTGGAAGTAACCTCTGTGGTAGACATTAAGGAGTAAAAGGTTAGGTATGGGCATGTTATAAGAATCGCATGTAACAAGGAGAACGTTATGAGACGAGACGAGAGATGAGAGAGAACGGTAGAGGTAGACCTAGAAAGAAATGGCTAGATTGCGTGAAACATGACATAATCAAAGGAATAACGAATGAGATGAAGGAAGATAGATTAACATGAGGACGAAAACAGCCGACCTTATGCTTGTAGTATAAGTACAGGGCACATGATAATGACCTTTTTCGTTCCCGTAAAAAATCAATTCAAATCGTTGCGTATTTTCGTTTCACTAACAACCATCTTGTATCCTCGAACTCTAATATGTCTTTAACGTATACTTAGACTGGAATAAAGAATTGTATTATGTATATACGTACAAATTGGCTAGACGGTGTAGTTCGCCTTGGGAACACTCCAATTGCCGGCGTCGTGTTTTGACAGTTAGCGGTCTCTCACGTTTTCGTTACACTATGATATGCCTTTTCATTTAAATACTCCGGTCTGATAGATCTAGATATACTGGTCGTTATGCTAATTTGTAATCAATGTACACGGATCTAAGAGAAGTTTGTTTTGATTGTGAATATTGATGGTATTTTCTCTTAAATGTAAATTAAGGATATTTATATAAAAGGTCTGAAATCGAACTTAAGACTTTATGTTACTAACACCGGTCTGTTCTATTCGAGATCGTGGATTTCCCTGAAGTTACATTCTTTGGTGTTTTATAATATTGAATGTTTCTTTAATTATATTCATATCAATTAGTACAGGACGTGTAAAGGTCGTCTGTTTATGTAACTGTGAAAAATTTATCTGAAAAATCTGAAATGTTATACACAAATTGGCGTGCATTTGAAGCTCTGATTGTCTAAACGTCTGTTCACACAGAGCAGTGCATAGAGCTGACGTTTATTCTCAAAAGAAAACGTTAAAAAGACATGTAAAGTAAAATTGTTTGGTCTGTGCGAACGGGCCCTTAGATTACTGTTTACTAACATAAATCCTATGAATCATTTAGAACCTGCAACATACGTCAACTTTCGTCGCTTACGTATTTGTTAACAAATGATGTTAATACTTTTATCTTTATCAAAACAGTATCACTCAGTGGTTGGATGGTATTTGATCATAGTTCCAAACATTTGGCAAATAGTCGTTACAATGTTTGGAAGCAGCGCGCACACACTTTCGACTAAACCATCGCACAAGTATAGTGCGATTGTCGATTGTTTCGCAGCGTTCAACTGTTTAGTTGCATAACTTAAAATCGAGTAGTGTGCCCACCTCCCTATCAAAGGATTCAAGGCGAGACTATATAGGTGTGCGATAGTTTAGTCAAAGGTCTTAGGGTCCCTTAAGAAGTACCCCAAAGGCAACAATCTGTAGTGCTTCTGGTATTGTGGTCCATGGGTGATCACGGTGTTCT
This sequence comes from Papilio polytes, assembly GCF_000836215.1. Classification (NCBI taxonomy): domain Eukaryota; kingdom Metazoa; phylum Arthropoda; class Insecta; order Lepidoptera; family Papilionidae; genus Papilio; species Papilio polytes. Next base: position 4,975,287 of record NW_013525035.1, on the reverse strand, counting down.
CACTGCTTACAAATTTTCTTTACTATTATAATAAAGCGTAAACACACACTTCTTTGTTACCTAAGATGTCAGCAATTACAGCATATTTTTGAATAATTCTTTCTTAAATAAAAAGCCCTACACTTACCTCACGCTTTAGGCTATACATTTTCACGCCATTAAACTTAGGGGGTAAATATTATGAATAAAAACCCTAATGTGGGAAAGAGACCATAAGTTTGCTGCCAACATCAAGGAAGCAAGATTGCCAAGTTTTGTCATGTCATGTCATGTCATGTTGACATTTATAATTGAAAATTTGACACATGTAAACAATAAAACAATTTTATGCTGATGAAATCGCACGGGAACAGTTAGTCTCTTATACAAAGGGTTTAGTATAAGAAAGCTACACTCAAAGACACCTTTAGTGGCTATTCAACCATCCCATTCAATTCTCGATAGATAAACGCAATCTATTTCATTCATATTAACAATGTTTGTGTGAAACAAACACTACACGTGCCGTCATTCAATCCCACGGAACTATTACTGGAAGCCTCTACACCTGGACTTTGCACTACGAAATGAAAACATGCCAAGGTCATATTCTGAGAAATATTCTGTTTAAAAAGTCGCAATGGATTCTGCTAAGAAATGAATGTATATTTGTCTACATAGATATTTTTCTAATAAAATCTGATGGAACGTTTTTAGAAAATCTTTTTTTTGTGGCAAATAATACAGATTACAATAATTATTTAAATTAAAGTTTAAGTTTAAGTAAATTCATATTTTTCATTATTATTTAAAAAAAAAATAATAATGAAAAATATGAATCTAATATTTATTTAAATTACGTAAAGTTTTATGACTGTATATAAAATAACCGTAACAAATATACAATGCTATTTAATTTACTGAAACAATTACGCATAAAATAATAAATGGACATAATTTAATTACATACTATTAAAATAAGTAATAAAGAAAAAATAATAATCAAATAACTTCTTCTAAATCCTTAGACCTTATTATAACCTCACCACGACTATAAATATTCTGTCCTGGAGATGCGTTACGTTCTAATTTGCACAAAGAAATTTTTTCGTCCTTCGAGTTTTGATATTCTGTCTATTTAGCAACTTTAATATTTACGAAGAAACGATTAATTAAACTGAGAATCTATCAAGAATATTTGCGTAACAGTTGAGGGAACGTATTCGTAACATCGACTAAGGTATGAGATTACGCATGGTAGGGCTGCACAAATATTGTCGATAAGGTTACGAAAGCTGTCTCACGTATATTCGTAATAAGACCTTTAACTCTAGTCATCAGCAGTTATCTCTCTTTCCAAAAAGAGTAAAAAGGATGACAACAAAACGGTTTCGATAGTTACTACAAACGGCATACTAATTACAATCTCCTTTTCACAATCACGTGATAACTTAAATCAGATCCAACAAAGAGACAAACAGTAGCAACCATTTCTTCTGTAAATCTGTTATCTTGTTTATCTTAAAACTCAGTAGCAACCGCGTGACAAGCAACTCTCAAAACTGTTTTATTAGACCAAATAAAAACAAAGTGCGTTGCCCTGGAAACGGCATACACGTGCCCGTTGGTTATTGCATAATTAAACATGCATTTCTACTGCTTACCTGTCTATATTTTTTGATATCTGCTTTTTAACGCTAACTCGCACTCGCAATTTTAACGCTTGTTTTGTTCGCCCAGTACACAATACATTGTGCGGTAAAAAAGCGTCGCGTTTAAAAAACGCTACTGCTTTATTTCTCATTTTCTGTTTGGCAGATCCCGGGACGAGACTTAAGGAAGGTGGGTTTGAAGGTCATTCTAACAATACAAATAAAAATGTATACATTACGTTTCCACAAAGTTATGGCAATTTAATCTATGGTGCTGGTTGGTCTAAAAAGACCTGCCACGCACTGTCTGAAATATCATTGGGGGCGCATTTTAGCGCGCCACCGCACCATATAAAGAATTATGTTTTTTAATGTTCGTAAGATACGGGTTTCTTACCATGATTGAATTGTTATAGCTCCATTTCGGCACAGTTGCATGCGCCATGTTCACGGGCTGACTGAAGAGATGCGGTAGTGTGAAAAAATCGGGAGCTAAAACAATTCAATCGTGGTAAGAAACCCGTATCTTACGAACATTATATTTGTAAAAACCACGACAGTTTAAAGTTATAATTATGTTTTTATTTGCCGCGTGAACGTCTTAAACAGATACATGAATATATTTGTACTATTTAAGTACTTTGTAAGCACGTTAAAATAACGCCCGTGCGTATAGGGTGTAAATGTAAGTAATAAAATTAATTAAAGGATATCATTGTATCCCCACAATAAAACGATAGGTATCTTCGATGGCGACGTTCGTCCATTATGATTTCTGAATTGGGAGTAATAACTCCACCAAGGAGGTCGTCTCGGCATTAGGGTTGTCACAATTATTTTATTAATTCCTAATTAAATATGTTCCATTTAATAAAATCCATCGCAATGCCATTTATAGTGTCAAAATTGATTTAGCAATATTCGACCAAAAAAAAAACAATTAATTTGACAATATTCAGTAATATCAGTGAGTGCGAAAAATTAATTTCGGATAAATATGGACAAAATTATTCCATGATATTTCACTGACTTCAGGTCGGTTTTTCACGTCGACAACGCTGAAGAAAAATAAATGAATATTCTACTGTGGCAGCCCTATGCTTAGCAATTTCATACACTTGAATAAGGACTGAAGTAACGTGCCACGCGCGGTCCGCGTGCCTCTACGTTTATGAATTGCGATCAAAATAAATGATATACCGTTCTAGTGAAATCCCCCATTTATTATATTTTAAAGTACTATCACTTTGTAGCAATCAACAAGTAGGCATATTTAGTGAATACAAAGCCGAGACACGCTAGACAATAACATTTTTTTCTAGTTAATTTGAAATCTTAGTGGTCTTTGCTAGAATGTCACGAATTTTAACATTGGTAGAGCCCGCTTTGACATCTTAGCACGAATAAGCCGGTTCGCCCGGTGTAATACCAGTTTCGTGTGACGATTGTGGTGCCGGAGGCATAATTTTACTCCGTTTCTCTTTCCACCCTTTTCTTAAGAGGAAAGGATGGGAAGAAAAAGTGTATTTGACGGCTGAGACGCTTAGGAAGGGGAAATGTCCTCTTTATGTGCGTCTCCTCCTCCGTCATTAAGGATAGGCAACGCATCTGCAATCCGGATATTTATGAGTAGCGGTCGCCTTCCATTTCGGTGGATTAAGATGGCCGCTTGCTCGTTTGCCACCTTATATTATTAAAACTAACATTAACGGCAAGTTTTCAATCTATGTAATACAAACTTTCGACATACATTCAGACGTTTGGGTAACAAACTCCAACAAACCTCCATCCTTCCATTCAAAATTTATGATATTAGTAAGATAGAGGGTATAAATCAAAGTTCCGAGATACCCCACAACAACTAAAACTAAACTACAAATAGAAAAAAGTCTAAAACACATGAGAATAATTGATAATATCCAGTTTATCACACACAAATACTTTGCTCAGGATTACGTATGTGTAACCCGACGGCTTTATCTCCAATCTTTGTAATAGCTTTTTGCTTGATCGTTAAAATCCGAACACTAAAACGACATTTAATTTTTAACAACGTCTTAAATAATAAGACCAAATTAACTCAAAATTCCATTACAATTATGATCTCTTTCAGATTGTAAGCGGCGTTTACGCAGCGGTATGTTTAAGATTCGTTTCAAAATTCCGCCCAATTTCTAAATAATGTTAGATATTTGAACGAAAGTAAGATATACGTATTTTCTAAACCAACATAGGTAAGATATAATATCAGATAGTTCTACGCGTGTATTGTTATCAGGGTGATGATCGTAAACAATGTACGGTGACAAGTGACGTAAAAGATGCAACGCTTAAATAATTTTCACTTTTTAATTAATACTATTATAGCTTGCGTCTTCATCGTATTATAAATATAGTCTATGTTACTCAATAACATAGCTATTTATTGGTAAAAGAATTTATTTAGTTATTTCAATACATATAAACACAACTAACATAGACATTCAACAATCAATAGACAGAACACAGACCAAAGTTTGAAAAATTTCAAGTGGTTTTTTTGTCGGAAATATAAACGTTGGTTTCCACAACAATAAAATATGTTTAGAGATGGAAACCCACAAGCGCGTGTTTCATTAGCAAACATTACGAAAGACAGTCACGTTACAAGACATTTTAAGGTGAAATAAAGAATTATTTTATCAAAGGAAATTTCACAGATAACCTATTATCTGCTCGATTATAATGCAAATATTGTATTCGAATACAGATGTAGTAAATATTTACACGGGACATCTGCACTATACAGACATGTGTACACTGTGAGCCGTTATTTGGTCATTATAATTACAAAATATTAAATTAAATACCGGTCCCTTTTTCTTCCCAGTCTTCTTATAAGAAAGGGATGGGAAGGTAACATGGATTTGACGGTGGAGACGCATCCTCTTATGTGCATCTCCTCCTCTATCGCTAAAGGTAGGCAACGCATTCGCTATTGCGAAAATCTATGGGTAGCAGTCGCTTTTCCAGTTTGACGGTTTCAGTTGGCCGCTTGCTCGTTTACCACCTTATGATATAAAAAAAAAATTAAAAGCGTAGTACGCTTTGTCCTGTAATCTGCCCTGTATTATGCACCAATTTTTGATTATGTATGTACCTAAATTTCATCACCACTTTCCTTATCCTACTTCGGATGCACAAGGCTTCCATCCTCCAATCTTTTGGCCTACCTCCTCCTACCTCACTCTCATGTACTTAATGCTAGAAAACATAAAGACGAATTATTTATCTAAGTTCTTTCTTCTTCTCTATCAAGAGAAAGAGAGAAGAGTGTCCTAAATTGTCTCTTAAAGAACTAATATTATAAAATATTCGAAGTACAATGTTCCTAATCACAGTTTGTGTAAAACAGACCATCCCTTTCACCCACGCATTAAAAAATAGAGACAGAATGTGTTTGGGGACAAGTTATGTTCATTTTGCATAAGCAAAACCGGTATATGCACTGATTAGATAAACACAGAGAAAGTATTAGAACACCGAATTCCAAGTCGATGGGAAAGTAATTCATATGCAAAATTCATACTAATAAACGCGATTTTCGAGATTAGATTAACTCGAAGGGAGAGCCATTTACCATACTTATATAGTGAAACTTAGAAATGAAAAATAATTTAACAATATGGCTCACTTTTGTATCTGGATTTACTCCTTTACAAAGGTTTAAGACGATCATACGAGAGTACGTTATGTAACAATCAGACGTTGCAGAATTTCCCATACATGGCTTTATAGAATCATATAGAAAGTGTGGTGTAACTGCACAAGCAAGCTAGTATTTATGTATAAATTCGTATTATTTATAGATTAAGAAAAGAAACTTTTTTTTTATTTTTTGAACTGGCAAACGAGCATTCGACCACCTAAATTCGCCGAGAAAGCAAAGCGATCTCCCCATATACATCCACAATTGCAGATGCATTGCCTACGAATGAGACGCACATAAAAAGGATATTTCCCCTTCTTATGCGTCTCCTCCACCGTCAAATCCTTCACATATAAGAACATAGTGGGAAAGGGAAGGGACTAAAACTAAACAGTCGACACCACACTTACCAGACGAAACGGAATTGCGTTCACTTCACTATATAGCATGAATCAACAGCCAATCTAGGCCTTAGCTGCCTTGTAACTTCTTTCTTTACTTTCCCTATATTGAACACCATTAATATTATTCGACGCAGTTTACATTTTTAGATTATCCGGGTGACTTTTTTTTATAATAAAAGGGGGGCAAAGGAGCGGCGAGAACACCGAGGTGGTCAACGACGCCCATGGACATCCGAACATCAGAGGAACCAGTTGCGTTGCCGGCCTTTGAGGTAATGATCTCTCTGCTCTCCTTTGGCGACCATGTTTAACTGTAGTTCCACTATTACAGTTACAATATATTGACATCTAACAGGAGTGTAAACCTACGCTGAATGCATAACAGTCTCAATCATGGTGGTGAGGCGACGGCTTTGGTCGGACAAATTAATTGTTGACCATCAAGGGCAACATCACGCGGCTAGGGTTGACAACCTTATTAAATATTACTATTAATCATTTAATCAATCATCAATTATAAATATTACCTAAATATTACTATAAATCAAGCTGTGTCAATAAAAACGATACATTCGATTAATTAGAATCGATATTACAATTATATTATATATACAATTATACGACTTGTAATCTATATTACAAGTCGTAGATATTTTCAATGTATTATTTCTATATAAAGGAAATGGAATCTTTAAAATGATAAGATCTGTTTTACCACTCGTTACATAATTTTTAAAAAGTAATAAAACATAATTCGCAGGATAAAGCTTACTAAGATTATGGTTCCTGTAGGTACCTAGATTTAAAAAAACTCCTAAAGAAGGACAGTCAGAATATGCTAACAATTTAATATATTTGACAACCCTAGTGGCGACATGACAATAACCTTGTATAGTTGTTATTGTTTTCATTCGGGTTCAATTGGAAAATATTGTGTTCGTAATTTCTTTCTGTCTGGATTCATAAGCGATTTTATACATTCCTTTTTATGTAAAAATCACATCCCTAAGTGTAGATTTCAAATGAGAATTACACTAAGGGTCTACTTAAGTAACTACTACAGTAAGCTGTATAACTAAATTTATAGTACTAAACGTTTGAAAACTGCACTCTGTAAGCTTAAAAAGGATGACTTTTCAGTTGGCACGTTTTGTAGTACAGTAACCATATTTTTTACGTGCCAATTCAAATAGCCATAACTATAGACTACTAGCTTTCGCCCGCGGCTCCATCCGCAGGGAATTTAAAAAAAAAAGTGCCTAGGTGGTCTTCCAGAGTATCCTCCACTTCTATGCCAAATTTCATCGTGATCCATTCAGCAGTTTAGACTACAAACTCTAACAAACATCCATCCATATAAACTTTCGCATTTATAATATTAGTAAGATTTATCAGAAATACAGATAAACAAAGTTTACAACACGTCATTGAAATCGCGCTATAAACAAATGAAGTGCGAAAATTTGCGAGTAGCGGAAAAATTTTGACAGCTGCATTCCAGTTGGAATATGGACCTTATGCAAATTAAATAAAGTTGATTTTGTATTTATTCATACCGGATATTAATCACACGGATGTCAAAGACATAGCGTTTTTATTTGCTTTAATTATTGTTAGACCGCAGTTAATAAATGTAATACGAATATTCACTGTTAAAACTTTACATGTCCGTTATCAAAGACATTTAATGAAATATAGAGGAGACGTAACTAAAAAAAATCTCTTTGAACGGGACCTCTGAACGGGTACTATATCTGTTGTCAAGTTTAACACGCCATCTAGTGTCTCTCTATTGACATTTTTCAAAATGGTATAAAGCTCTCTTGTTTATAAAATAAAATATAAACATTTAAATAAATAAGCTGCTTACTCTCCTCTATTATGTTCTAATATCTTTGACTACTATAAAATATTAGTAGATTGTTGTAAATTTAGTAATAATTCCGATAACCATTCCCACTAAGCTCTAGGCTTGTGCTAGGATATGGTACACGACCCCACCAACGGTTCCCGCCTTGTCGTGGCGGTGGGGCTCTAGTAGCCGTGGTTGATAACGGAACTTCGACCACGGTGAAGCTAAGAGGAACCAAACTAGGGCCGGTCTAGCGTGCAGGACATGCCGTTGGAGTTCAGGCGAGTCTAGCACGCGGACCGGTCCGCATGGAGAGGGCTGCTCGAGGGTGCGGGCCTTGGTGTTGGGTCCCCCTCTAGAGCGCCCGGCGGGGTCGCTCCGAGATGCGACGTGGTGGGACCGCGGAGGCTGTTTGAGATCGGTACCGG
>NW_013525035.1:4940835-4963701 GCF_000836215.1 Papilio polytes | reverse complement strand
GTATGAACAGCTTCATACAATCCCATACGTTCTATTTTGACACATAGTTACCGCCTAGCGTTTTCGCGTCCGTGCGAACGCTCGCTAAATAGATCAAGAATCGATTCCATATTCTGAAATGTTTATGCAAGAACATATCAAATGATGTCATCTGAGTACTGAGAAATGTTAAATATCTTTGTTTTTAAATAACAATGGCGAAGGATATCATATTCGCTCATGGGTGTAGGACAGTGTGAATGAACACGTTCACTTAATACCAATGGAAACCAACAATTGTGTTGTGTGAATCGTATATACCCTGAGGGGTGACATAGACAACTACGCTGGCGCGGCGTGTTGGTAGACTTCACATATATCTTTGAATTTTCGCCGACATATGCAGATTGCATTACGATGTTTTCCTGCACTGTAAGAACGTCAGGTATATATGTTTATATGTAATTCGAATCACCCTACCTATCTATCGACCTAGAAAGAGATGGATGGATTACGTGAAAGGTGACATGATCAAGAAGGGAGTGATGACTGAGATGACGGATGATAGAGTACTTTGGAGGACGAAAACCCGGTGAGCCGACCCTACGGGAGTAGGATAAGGCAGGGGAGATGATAATGATGATGATGTAATTCGAATCACATTGATACATGTCAGGATTCGAACGCAGGATCTATAGATTATTATTAAATGCTTGAATCCCTGAGGCACTGACGCTCTTCGTTTGATGGACCGTATATACCAAAGGGGCTAACAAAGTATTCGTCCTCCATGTTAACCTATCTTCCGTCATCTGTCATTCCCTTCTTGATCCCTTTCAAGCTATCCATCCATCTTTAAACTTGATTCCGTAATATGAAAGCAGTTAAAGCATAATTCCGGCTTTTGCAATACTAATAGACTTGATTTCAGAGAAATTCTGTCTGTATACAAGTTGTTTTGATTCAATGCCAAGTTTTTTGTTTGACTGACAGAACTGTTATGTCATTAGCGAGTTTTCCGTACGACTAAGAGCGCACACGTTTGACTGAACTATCGCACAACTGTTTACTCGATTTGATTTCTATGAGCTTATGGAGGTTACACTACTCGATTTTTAGTTGTGCAACTAAACAGTTGAATTGGCTGCGAAACAATCGACAATCGCACAACAGTTGTGCGATTGTTTAGACAAAGATGTGCTCAAAATGTTTTGAATGATTGTAGAACTAAATTCAATGTGTTAAAAAACCGTGAGGCAATTTTTTACTAGTTTTATTCACCACTGTTTCCGTGCGGCTTCATCCGCGTGGAATTATAAAAACTTTATTTTATTGTTTACATTTGTCAAATTCTCATTTGTAAATGTAAAAATTACCGTTACTATAATAACCCTGCTTCATTACTGTTGGCAGCTTGTAGTTTATGATACCTTCCCCACATAAGGATTTTTATTCGAAATATTTACCCCCTAAGTTTAATGGCGTGAAAATATATAGCCTAGAGCGTAACGTAAGTGTAGGGTTTTATTATTTAAAAAAGGATTATTCAAAAATATGCTGTAATTGCTGACATCTTAGGCAACAAAGAAGTGTGTGTTTACGCTTTATTATAATAGTGTAGATTTAAAGAACAAGGCACGAATTATCTTTTATGGGTCATCGTAAAACCTTTTCATCGAATCAATACCAAGACATATTTTGACTAATATCGCCAAATGTATTTACTTCATCTAACAAGAACTTCTTTATGTTTAAACAATTCTTTTAATTGTTTAAAGCGATATCAATGTTTGACTTATGTTGTATAACGGTAAGATAAGGAGACCATTAGTACTGTGCATTTACTGATTTGATTGGAGATGAATGTCTTAACTCATGTTTATTGGAATTTAAATAAATAACTGTAATAAAAAAACGACTAACACACTACTTTAAAATTCTTAATCTATACTGTTATAATAAAGCGTAAACACCCTCTTTGTTGCCTAAGATGTCAGCAATTACAGCATATTTTTGAATAAATCATTTTTTAATAAAAAGCCCTACATTTACGTCACGCTTTATGCTATATATTTTCACGCCATTAAACTTAGGAAGTAAATATTTTTGTTAAAAACCCTAATGTGGGAAAGAGACCATAAGTTGCTGCCAACATCAAGGAAGTAAGGTTGCCAAAGTTTGTCATCGTCATATCCTTTTGACATTTGCAATTGATAATTTGAAACATGTAAACAATAAAATTAAATTTTCATAATTTTATGCGGATGAAGTCGCACGGGAACAGCTAGTTATTATATATGACTAACGGTTTAGGCAGCGTAAGCCGAGAAAAGTTAAAGTTTAGTTATTTTTTAACGCCGGCGTCCAGAAACACGATGTTTATTAATAGTTCCTAAACATTAGTAGTAATAAAATATAGCCTATGTTACTCACAGATAAATTACCTTTCTGATGGTGAAAGAATTTTTAAAATCAACCCAGTGGTTTTTGAGTTATTTCAATACATACAAAAATACAAAGTTTTCGTCTTTATAATATTAGTACTAATAATTGTACAATATAGACATAACAGTTACAATAAGGTAGGTTTACTATTTTCAAGGAATTATATCGTTACTTTTTAGTAGACTGTTTTTGAGAATATTTTGATTTTAGTATATTTTGTTTGGAAGTCGGTTTTGTTTTTTTATTAAAAAGTTTGTTTTTTACACAATATCGAAACACTGCTTTTTGTTTAAATACTTCTAGATACACAGATCGTAATAAAACAATAAAAAAAAGCATTACCCCTTTCTCAGTCGAGTAAATCATAGACAAGACGAGAATATGCATTGAATTACCGTTGTCTATGGATATTAAAAAAACAATTGGCGAACAACGAACGTAATTCCAGCCAGTTCACACAGCACGGTTATTAATTAACCTGCCACAGAGTAAATACACGCCTTTTGTTTGTTCTAGATTTATAAAAATTTAATGCGATCTAAACTTGTAGCACTCGTATTTAGAAAGTCTAGACAGTAGTCTTACTGCCTTGATTCCAGATTAGTCCAGTCTTACGTATATGTCTCATAAACGAAATAAGAGTAGGCAGTAAGGAAAATTTTACGCGAATGTTTCATTTTAAAAAATAGGCATTGAGTACATCTTTAAAAAAGTGATGGGTTTGTTTTGGAATAAATTCATTTTATCTTATGTATCTCGATATTTTTATACTTTAAATAGATAAATCTACTAAAGATAATGTATCTTTTTAAAGTTGTTGTGATAACATACATTGAAGAATTATTGACAAATTAAGTAACATAGATTATTAAAGGTCATTGACCTCAATTTTTTTGCCAGACTTATTGATGGGTAATGTTAGTTTTTTGCCAGTTTCAGAGCTCATCGAACTCCTGTCGGTAACCTATCGTACGCTTTTTTGAAGTCTATAAACACTTTTTGATTTTTATGCACTCTTATTAAAGGTTAGCAAAGAACAAACAATTACAATTTAAATTTTAAAACAAAAAAGAATACAGTTTGCTAACATTTCAAAGAGTAACTATCAGAACTGGTTGATTATAAAAAAAGTAACAATGAATGAATTCTAATTTCAAATTATAAACGAAGAGTTCCGTGTCAGGTATGGTTAGGTTATATTTAGTGCCTTTACTACGTTTTAAAGGTTCATACTAAATTCCACTCGCGTCGCTTTCAAATAAATAAAACGGGGTCAATTTTGAAAGTAGTCGTTGTATTCCACAATATCAACAAATCCTCTTCAAATCACACGTTTTGTTGTAACAAATCATTTGATATTGTAGTTTAATTAAAAATATGACATTTCCGAGTATTTAAAATAAAGGCGGGAAAAATTTTGTTTCATTTGTTTCATTTGTTTATTTCTCAATGTCATACAATATTTAATTACAAATCAAAATATGTGTATTTTGTTGTTTAAATGTGTAAATAATCTTAAGGAAATGAGAAAGTGATCACTCGCCTAAAAAACAGACAGGAATGCTCGCGAAATATTTAGTACAGCAAATGGAAGTAAACATAGCAAATCTGGGGGCTTTGCCAAGTCAAGTTTTCAGGGTCGCGAGCGCTTCGGCTTTGGTGAAATTGTTCCTCGTACATGAATATGTGCTAAAAATATTCGTAATAAATCATGTTAAAACTTTATCACGTGCTAATTGAAGGCGCCACTCACCTTTCTGTCACTGGCACCGCTTTCGACTTCAGCTCGTAGTACATGAAGTCCTGATGCTGTGCTGCTGTCATCTCATCCAAGATGTGGTCAGCATGATAGTCGTTTGACAAGAAGGAGGCGAGATCGAATCCCATATCGATACCGGATTCATCCATTTTATTCCAAATGCACAAACACTAACTATTCCACTATTATCGTATGTTACATAAAAATATTAAAGTACCATATTTAGAAAACAAAACGTGACTGTTTATATGCGAATAGGATGGGTATCTTTACAGCATCCATCCTCCCAGCTGTCTACTTGTTGCTATTGTTGATTGCTAGCATAGACATACGTATCTCATATTAGTATTGATTATGCTACTAAATTACATACCTATTCATTTATTCGAGCAACAGATGGCAGTAGTGTACTATCTAATATTGCCGCATTATTTTTATTTAATTTTTTTATCAATGGTAATTTTACGAAGTTTTTTAAATTAAGCGAATTCCTTTATAGATTAGGGCTCATTTGCGTTTCAACTATTAATTGTCAAAGAATGTTACGATTTAGCCTTGTAATGAATATTTTCAGTCTTTTTTAAAGATTTTAGGAGATCCATCTGGTTCAATCATAATTCTATACAGCAACACTGAAAGCACCTGAAACAATATACGTTCAGAAACTAAATCAGTTTTGACGACCGAGCATTTATTATCCTTGAGATTTCAGAAATTCAAAATATGTTTTAACTTTTCATATCGTTGAATTTTGGAATAGTTGTGTTACTTTATATAAAAAATATCAAATAGTCTGTTAGGTGTTGTTTTGCTTAATATTAAATGTTGAACAATTAAGGCACGTTCAAAAACTCTTTTGACATATTTTTTACCTATGGTGGTTATGGCAGATGGCATTTCTCGAAATCTGATAGATTTTTATTCTATTACCGGCCTAGCGAAGCGTCTTGTTTTATTTTATTTAACAAGTTAACTAAACACATTCAATAATTCAAAATGTCGAAGGCTCACCCACCAGAATTGAAGAAGTAAGCACACTTTTATGAATATTAATGTTTTATAAATTGGCGGTATGGACGCATAAAAATAACCTGCAAATTGTTGTTTCCTTGTTTATATATTTTTTTCATTCATCAGAATGTTTTAATGTTTTCTTTAAGGTTCATGGACAAGAAATTGTCTATAAAGTTAAACGCAGGTCGAGCAGTAACTGGTGTCCTTCGAGGATTCGATCCTTTCATGAACCTGGTCTTAGATGAGTCAGTTGAAGAATGTAAAGATGGACAAAGGAATAACATCGGAATGGTTGTAAGTATACAAATAAGTATATTACAATAACAATTTTTCAGACCATAGCAAACCATTGTATGTCATTTATTCTCATTTTACATAGACTAATAGGAAAAAGATCTTAAAGGAAAAAAAGTCCAAGATTATGTTTTCATCTTTCACTTTTCATATACTGTCTTTTTTTCTTTCTAATGTTGTATACCTAAAACTGTTATCGTTCATGATTTATTTCTTTTGCATGGGATGCATAGATAGGGAAAATATCGACTCTGTATATCCCATCGCATGTTGGGCTAAAGGTAGGCAACACTTCGGAATTTTTTTTTTTTCAGTTTTATACAAAAAAAACTTAATGCACAGTTTAAATATAAAACTGTTTGATTAAAACATCAATAGCGTTCTATTAATCTTTGTTAGGATGTAGAGTTACATTCAGTCACACCTGACAAGTACTTTCAATATAAAAAATATTTGTAGTATAAACTATATTCATCCTCAACAGCTTTCTGTATGTCCCCACTTAGGGGCTTGGAGCCTACCCTCAGTTGGGATGACTAGGACTTAGTCAACCACACTGGCCTAGTGCGGGTTGACAAACATATCTTTGAATTTCTCAAATATGTGCAGTTTTCATCACAATGTTTTCCTTCACCGTAAGAAATATATTCAAATAAAGTGTTTTGAAGTATTTTTTTATTGTTTTGTTTCAGGTAATCAGAGGGAACAGCATCATAATGTTAGAATCCCTAGATAGAATATAATGTTAATGTAATTCCAATTAATTAAGTTAGTATAAGTAATTGAAGTGTTTGTTTAAAACACAGTAACAGTGAATTTCACTCTTTGTAATTTTCTATTAAAAATACATAATTGAATCCAGTGAAAAATGTATGGTAACAAATGTTTCAAGCTTGGTTCTACACAAGCATTTAAAATGCAACCATTGTCGGTCATCAAATAAACAAGTTTTCTAAGTAAAGCTTTATTTTAATTTCCCTGAATCCATTCCTACATTTTCCTTTGTCACAGTCATATAGACCGTAAATTATTGCTCTGAAACCTCATAATCTAATTTTTTGTCAATATTTGAAAATGGTTTTGTAGCTGAATCATTAAATGTTCTATTTAATCGTATAAGATTTTGGCCATCTCTTAAGTCTATCTTGTCGGTGGAACAACTTCCAGACTTACCCCTCTTGTGCCATTCTATTGAGATCCTGATACGACACTACGGCCACTTCCTCTCTTACCCGTTGCATACATGGATGTTTGTCTTGGTTTACCCTATTTCTTTTTGCAAATCCTTAAATCGCCAAATATAGAGGATATTTGGGGATAGAAGAAAATCATAGACTACAAAAAGTTACATAATCTGCGAAAGAGTCGTTTCTGTTGTCACTGTCAAATGTCAATCGTACTGTTTTTGTCGAATTGAAAATTGTCATTTCGTTTCTTCCCTTGACATACATTCTGGGTGTTTTCAAAACTTTTTGCAAACAAAAACAAAGATACACTATGACTAAAAATTAACGGTGTTGGTTTTTGGTGTGACGATTTTTTATAACTCTGATATAAGGTAAGTTTATCAATATTGTTATAACAAAGGTTTTTGCATACAGGATGTCTGACGCATATTTGAAGTGGGAAGCCTAATTTTGTTGATACAGCATTTTTTCATTGTTAGAACGCTTAGCCATGAATATGTAGGCCAAAATGTTATACAAGAGGAAATTGATCTTAGTATACAAATGTACGTTCAATCTTGGCGTTTTTTGCATTACATTGGTCATATTATTTTCTCTATACTGAAAAAAATTACAATACATAGCATAGGTGTCTATACTAATATAAGGAAGAAATGTTTGATAGTTGAATACCTACTGAGTGAATTTTTAAAATGCTTTCGCCATTAGAAAGCTAAACCGTCATTGAGTAAAATAGGCTTTTTAATTGTAGAAGGGTATGGGATGTTAAAATCTTTGTCACTAAGGCAAAGCTAGAGCAGATTGCTATTCCTGAATATGTGTATTAAAAATTCCAAATGATTACTAGAAGAACACTTCATAAAATTGCAGTATTACACATAAGAATATGCATTAGTGTTAGTTACCATGTATTATGTTAAACTGACTTAATTTTAGTTTTAATTTAAAATGGAATGTTGTTAAAAATGTCAACTAATACCCAAATTATTTATAATTTATATTTTACTATTATAAATGCAAAAGTTTGGATGGATGGGTGTTTGTTACTACATATCACCTGAAATTTGACATAGATGTAGAGCATTCTATCAAGGAACACATAGACTAACTTTTTCTTTAATTCCATGTCAAAGCAGTAAAAGTGGACAGCTAGTTTTAGTGTAAATAAAATTGGTCCATAATATTCTGTAGTTAAATAAAAATGTAATGTATCTGCTTTTGTTCTTTGTAAAGTTTTTGTGAATCTGAGTCATATGCCAGCTGTATTTATAACATAGATTTATTAATTACGTAATTAGGTCACACATACATAAAATAAATTAAACAATTACTCATGTGAAATTAAGAAAATCTTATGTAAAACAAACATAATAGTACATTTCATCTTCTTTCTCCATATCCTACTCTCATAGGGTCGGCGCAACAGGTTTTTGTCCTCCACATAACCCTATCATACATCATCATGGCCATCACTACCTTTTTGATCATGTCACCTTTTACGCAATCCATCCATCTCTTTTTAGGTCTACCTCTACCAATGTACTCTTTCACATTCATAACGAACATTCTCCTTGGAACATATAATGATACATTTCTGGCAAAAAAACGTGCATCTGTAATTTTAGTTATTTTTTTAAAAACTTGTAACATAAATTACACGTAACTGAATATTTTAATTGACAAAATATTTATATCCTGAACACTAGATCTAATTATTACATGACCTAATGTCAGCTGTGTGCATGTAGCCAATGTCCAATGATCAGGCAGTTAGGCTTGTCACTTATCCCTCTTAGGATGGTGTTGGTAATCTTCTGGACTCTATGAAAAGAGAAGCTATCTGTTATGTATCAAAAATTCCAAATTCGCATTAGTAAAGTGGACAATTAAGTAGTAATTAATACAATATGAATATCATACTAATATAATAAATGAGAAAGTTTAGATGGATGTTTGAATTTAGGCTAAATTGCTGAACGGATCTTAATTAAATTTGGCATAAATGTATAACAATCTAGAAGAACATAGGCTATTTACTAAGGTTTTGTTACGCGCAAAAAAGTCATGGACTATTGTAAGTGTTTATATAATTCATGCAATCATAATGAGATATGAGGTAAACAAGAAGTGTTGAAGGTAATTTAATACAATTATGTTAGTATTTCCTCTCAGTAACATTGGACTAGTGTTACAAAGCAGTTTAGTTATGGGTGATATATTTCTAAGTGAGTTTAGTAAATATAGATAGTGGGTAAATCCCGTTTAAGATAATATATTGACAACTGATAACTGTCTGTACATAATGTTATTTAAATGAATAAAAAAAACTTCACAAAGGAGGTTTTCGATTCGATTGGTACTTTTTTATGTATCTAGTATATTTTCAGTCTTAAGAAAGTGTCATGAAGGTTTTAGTATTTTCTTAATTCAGTTATTCTATTTATGTTCTAGTTACATTGTGAAAATTGTTTAATATAGTGAAGTGATATCCTAATATTAATGCAAAAGTTTACATTAGAACATTTTGAGATTCATACAATAAAAGTCACATGCAACACCTAGTTGTATTATATCGGTAGCTACTGAATGTATGCGGGAAACATTTTTAAACCAATAAACAAATAGTGGTTATTGTAAGAAAACTGTTAAAGATTAAAATATGCCATCGCAGACTATTCTATACAAATTTTTGAGATCTACAATTCTTTCATACATCATTTTTATATATCTCTAATGATTTAGGCTGCATAAGCTAAGAAAAGTTATTTTTTTTTTTAACGCCGTGGTCCAGAATCATGTTTATTAATACTTCTTAAACATTAGTAATAATAAAATATAACCTATGTTACTTACAGATAAATTTTCTTTCTAATGGTGTGAAAATTTTTAAAATCGGCCCAGTAGTTTTTGAGTTATTTCAATACATACAAGAATACAAATCTTTCCTCTTTATAATATTAGTAGGTATCTATACTATTATAATAAAGCGTAAATACACACTTTGGTGCTTAATATGTCAGCAATCACAGCATATTATCGAATAACTCTTTTTTTTTTAATAAAATGCCCTACACTTATGTCACGCTTTAGGCTATATATTTTCACGCCGTTAAACTTAGGGGTAAATATTTGGGAGAAAAACCCTAATGTGGGAAAGAGACCATAAGTTGTTGCCAACATCAAGGAAGCAAGATTGCCATGGATGGACAGGATGTCATGTCATTTTGACATTTGCAATTGATAATTTGACAAATGTGAACAATAAAATGGAATTTTTATAATTTTATGCGGATGAAGTCGCATGGGAACAGCTAGTTAGTTTATAGTATTATTAGTTTAAATGTAGATAAGCACAAATTTAATGTCTATGTTCTCAAGTTCTTATACTGTATGTTTCTATTTTCCAGTGACGAAGCCAGCAGTCATGGCGGATACATTGGACCCATTGTCTCCGAGCATCAACAGTCCTCGAGTGCCGGGGATCATGCACAAACTCAGAATGAGGTTCGGCAGATCACCTCCTCCAAGACCTCCAGGAGAAGGTGAGATTTGAACAACAATATTAAGAATTTAGTCTTTAAATAAATGTTTTTTATTAAAACATGTTGAAACACTATTCAAAGTTGATAGAATCTCTATATTTTCATATAATCAGTGCACAACACAAAAAGTGGGGGTGTTAAAGTAGACAGGGAAGGATGTACCCTTCGCGCGCTATTCTCCACCTGAAATAAGTGTGTGACCTGTGACGTCATATTCACAAGTAGCCATAAGCCCTCATAAATTTTGAGTTTCATACATGTATGCAATTACATGTCTAGTAAGAACTATGACGTCATAAATCGCTATGAGTAATGACACACTATGACTTCTCAATGAAAGACTTAACAATATTTAGTACAAGTGTCATGTCATGTCCATAATATCATACTAATATTATAAATGAAAAAGTTTGGATGGATGGATGTAAGTTACTACGTATCTCCATAAGTACTTTACAGATCTTGATGAAATTTGGCACAGATGTCATTCTGCGTATACTAAATCGCGGGCAAATGTTAGTTTTGTTTATTATTATGTATGTTATCTTGAACTTGACACAATAACAGCAATAATTGCATTTCAAGGTCTTTGAAGCGTTGCACTCAATTACAATCAGTATGGACTTGACAGCGATTAAATACAGTCATGGCTGAGAAGTCTATAGGTTGGTTATTTTATGTAATACTGGCTGTTGCTCGCGACTTCGTTCACGTGTAAAATATAGCCTATGTTACTCAGTGATACATAGCTTTCTAATGGTGCAATAAATGGTGAAATCGGCTCAGTAGATTTTGAGGTATTTCTTAATATAGAAGACTAGCTGTTTCTCGCGACTTCGCCTGCATCTAATTTAAAAAATACTAAAGAAGTAGCCTATATTACTCGTTGATAAAAAAGCTTTCTAATTGTGAAAGAATTTTTGAAATACGTGCAGTAGTTTTCGAGTTATTTTAATATATACAAAAATACAAATCTCTCCTCTTTATAATATTACTATAGATAAGGTACTATCAACCTGTTTATCAGCTCAATGGGAAATTTGTACATTATTGTCCAATTGGTTTGTGATTTTATCGGCCTAATGGGAAATATTCCCATTGCCAATTGAATGGTTGGTTGGTTAGCTCAACGGGAAACATATGTTTTGTTCTATAATTAAGTATTTAAAATTGTGTTTTGTTTAGTTGAGTTATAATATATCTTCAATCTGTTCTTATGATTTATTTCTATATTCCAGGGTATGTGGAATTTGGTGAATTCAGGACTGAAGCATCAGGAGTTAAGAAGGTGGGCACATTTGCTGGTGTTTTCTGTCCTGTTGTGCTGTCTATGTTCAGTGCTTTAGTCTTCATAAGGATGGGTGAGTTTGTAATCACTTTTAGAGTAGTCACTAATGTAGGAAATTAGTTATAGATTTACTATGAAATCTGATGCTTGAATAATCTTTTAACTAATCATTTAAGACTTAGGACCTGTCCCACCATATTATAAATTGTCAGATAACAAATATGTAAATTTTGTAAGCTATCTGAGCCTCTATCAGCCAGTAGTGGGACAGGTCCTGAATGAAGATAATTTTGACCGATAGCCTTAATTGTAGATTATAACTTCTTAAATGTTTTATGTAGTGCATATTAAGACATTTTTGTGTGGTTTTCAATAGATAATATACATTGTAGTAGTTAATTTAATTCAACAAATGTAATATTTGTGGTTCATTTGTTGACTTATTTACTTTGTTATTATCTACTCTTAAATATACTGAACTCAATGTCAATGTAATTTTATAATAGTAAAGAGTTTTTTTAATCGGACTAATAGTTTTTATAGCTTTCATTACATACAAAAATGCAAATCTTAATAAGATAAGTATAAATGTTGGTTATATTTCTTCTACTAGCCATGCCAAGCAATATCATGCATCAAATTGTAGTGGAAAACGGTTTTATTATTCTTTTTAGGTTACCTAGTGGGGAATGCAGGTCTACTAGTGACATTAGGACAGTTTGCTCTGGCATATCTTATAGTAATCTTCACAGTTACTTCCATATGTGCGATATCCACCAACGGAGCAGTGAAAGGAGGAGGTGTATATTGTATCCTTTTGTAAATAAAACAAATTTTATTCTCTTATTCTAGAATGCTTAAATTATGGGACTTCATTTAGCACAGTACAGATAGTTTAAGCCATACATGGATGGGAAGGGGAAATGGATTTGACGGAGGAGGAGATGCATATGGAGGGGAGATATCCTCTTTATGTGCGTCTCCTCTGACGGATAAGGGTGGGCAACGTCTGCAGTTGCGGCGGGCAGCGGTTGCTTCGCCATTTTGGCGGATTCAGTGGCCGCTTGCTCGTTTGCCACCTTATATTAAAAAAAAAAACATGCTCAGATTTATCTAATAGAATCTGAAGCATCTGACTATTCAGATAAAGTATCGTGTGTAGCGGGTTTAATATGGAGTATGAAAATCTCAAACCAAAATAATTTAGGAAAATATCCTGACCACATAGGCTACAATTTTTTAATTCCACGCAGTGGAGTTTCGGTGCAAATCTAAAGATATTATAAAAAAAAATGTATTACAATAATGAATTAACGGAAAATCAGTCATGATCAGTAGGACATTAGGTCCAGAATTCGGTGGTGCGATTGGTACGTTGTTCTTTTTTGCAAACGTTGTGTCGAGTGCGTTGTGCATATCTGCTTGTACTGAAGCCTTGGTTGAAAATTTTGGAGCTAACGGTGAGTTGATGACATTAATGTTCAAAGTATTGATTATTTTAAAACAATATACAAGTTTTTGTATAAAGTAACACAATGTTGTCTGGCCTGTTAAAGGGGTTGCCATAATTCAGACGGAAAATATAAAACATAGAAAATGGCATAAAAACATGACATGACAGAAAATAATCTTGTGACAATTTTTTGATGTCAGAACGATGGCGGTGGTATCATCAGCCTTTGCCCATTGTTGGAGACAGGCCTTCCCCAATGGCGCTAGTGTGCTCGCATAATTTATTTCACATAACGCCCCCGTGTCAGTCCTTGTGTCATTTTGTCATAAAATGCCATTTTTATCTCAAAATTAGTTTTTTAAATTTTCTGACAGAACAACCTATCTTAACGATTCTATTCATGTTTTATTTTAAAATTTCGTATCAAACTTTTCATAACTGTTTGATTCAGTCGTCTTTATTGTTTTTCAATATTTATCAGGGTACCCTAGTTTGGACACCAGTCCCCTGCCCAAAGGGGAATTTGAACAAGTTTTTTTATTTTATAGGATATTTGATCGGATCTAGTAGTGGTCTTCCGACCAGCTGGTGGTTCAGTTTCCTGTACCGTTCAGTGCTGAACGCGCTAGGTCTGGCTGTGTCCCTGGCTGGTGCATCATTGTTCGCACGCACCAGCCTCGCCATCTGGCTGACAGTCCTCGTGTGTCTTGCTAGTGCTTTCATCAGCTTCTTTGTTACCAGCCCTGGTATGGTAAGTGTGAACATAGCATAGTGGAATAGAATAAGAATTTATGGCCCACTAAGAATAACTATAACTATGGGTACCGGTAGAGGTAGACATAGAAAGAGATGGATGGATTGAAAGGTGACATGATCAAGAAGAGAGTGACTGAGATAAGAGATGATAGGGATATTTGGAGGACGAAAACTCGGTGAATCTACCCTACGGTAGCAGGATAAGGTAGGGGAACTGTTGATGGCTAAGAATTACTTTATCAATCAGGGTTGCTTTAGCTTCTTAACTAGGAGACTTTTAGAATAGGTTAATAAACAGAGAAGAGGATGAATAGAAGATTTTGTCAGGTAGAGAAAATGAAAGGAAAGAGAAAGGCTTCCTTAAATGCTCAAAAGTTAGAAGTTAATTTTAAAATAGACTTGCATACTTCTAATTATACTTATAGTTACTTAAATAGCCTTTTAGTGTAGATTTTCTAGAAATTTCCTTAGACATTGTCTTATTGACCATGAAAGATTGAAATTCCGTTTGTGCCACTTATTTTTTTTTTAATTACATTCATCCGATGTTCCTATGGTAAAGAAAAACATCTTAATATCTATACATATCTGAGAAAATTTCAAAATTATATCAATTAGCATTAGGCGTTTACTATGGCCAAGTCACCTTACTTAGGTTCGGATCACTAAGATGATAGAATTCCCCAATTCCAGATAGATAAGCCTGATACCAACGAGCTGGTGAACACCACATCATTCCACTACACCGGTTTATCTAAGGAGACGCTGTACAGCAATGTGTACCCCTCATACGGCCGGGACTACAGCACCAGCACCGGAGACCAGGTCAACTTCGCCTCCGTCTTCGGAGTGCTGTTCACTGGTGTGACTGGGGTGATGGCGGGAGCTAATATGAGCGGTGAGAGCTTATTTATATGGAATAACTAGTGTAAGTTAGATAAGACATAGAAGCAGGCTTACCCAAGTACCACTTATTTTAAGGTGTTATGCGGTACTTATAGTTACTTTAGTAATGATTTAATGATTACTGTGACATAAAAAAAACTTTAGGTAGATTTTTTTATTTTCTTTGTCTATTTGAGAATAGTCTAGGTCATGTTTAGAGTGGATTTGATAATCCCTGATTAATATCGTAAACTTTGGAATTTAATGCTTTCTGGTTACTGTAATAAACTATAGAGTAGAATTTTATAATTTCTGTCTAAATTTTTGTTTAGTCTATGGCTTTTGAGTAGAAATATATGATCTCATGTTGATGCAATGCATGATTTTGCAAGTTTAGCTACTAAAATACATTTTAGAGTACAATTAGTAAAGTAAATTTGTAGTAAAAAATTAACAGTGGTAGTGGCTGCTTTAACATCTTAGCACTACAGGGCTCGCCCCCAGTAATACCACGACCACACAGAAGACAGGCGTGAAATGGAAGCAATTCCGTGTTTCGTCTGATTAGTGTGGTGCCGGAGGCCTAATTTAAGTCCCTTTCTCTTTACCACCCTTTTCTTATAAGGACAGGATGGGAAGGGGAAGTGGATTTGACGGTGGAGGAGATGCATAGGAAGGGGTAATATTCTCTTTATGTGCGTCTCCTCCTCCGTCGTATAAGGGTAGGCAACGCATCTGCAATTGCGGATGTCTATGGGCAGCGGTCGCCATTTTGGCGGTTTTAGGTAGCCGCTTGCTCGTTTGCCACCTTATGTTATAAAAAAAAATTGATCATCACTGCTTACAGTTATTTTATAGTATTTTATGATATAGGAGAGTTGAAACAACCGTCACGCAGTATACCAGCGGGCACGCTGTGGGCGTTATTGTTTACTGCCCTCTGCTATACTGCGCTCACCCTGCTGTCCGCTGCCACCTGCTCCAGGGAACTGCTGCAGAATAACTACGTATATTTACTGCCTATTAATGTATGGCCGCCGTTTATTGCTGTTGGTAAGTTATTACAAACATATACATAACATAAGGCGTGTAACTTAGAGGGGTAGACACAGACCATTGGATATCTATATCTCGCGATTTTTCTGACATTTGCAACTTTTCGATTACGTTTGAATTTGGTGGAATGTTCAAGCGTTAATTTAATTATTGTTATGGTGAAATAATCTATACTTCTATACTAATATTATAAAATGGGAAAACTTTGTTTGTTTGTAATAAATAAACTCAAAAACTATTTGACCGATTTTAAAAATTCTTTCACCGTTAGAAAGGTTATTTGGCTGTGAGTAACATAGGCTATATTTTTAATTTCCTTATTATTATTTTTACATTTCACGCCGAAAAATAACTAAGTCCTATACGCATGTTATGAATTGATGTTAAAAAGGAATCGATTGGTTATATAGATTTATAAGAAAATGTTTTACCGCAAACTATTATTTATTTAAAGGTATGTTGCTGGCAACATTTTCCGCTGGTCTGTCAAACTTGATTGGCGCTTCTAGAGTGTTGGAAGCTTTGGCTAAAGATGACATATATGGTAAGTTATAAAATATGTATTACTATAATCGATTACAGTAGAACCTCAATAAGTTAAAGTCCAAGGGAAACACAAAATATTTTAAGTTATAGAGGTTTTAAGTTATCAAGGGTCTATGTTTTAGAGGTTAATTGATAGAGTTTAACAGTGGTAGAGCCCGCTTTAACATGTTAGCAGTGCAGGGCTCGCCCCCAGTAATACCACGACCACAGACAGGCGTGAAGTGGAAGCAATTCCGTGTTTCGCCTGATGAGTGGTGCCGGAGGCATAATTTTAGTCCCTTTTCCTTTCCACCCTTTTCTTAAGAGGAAAGAATTGAAAGGAAAAGTGGATTTGACGGTGGAGGAGACGTATTGAAGGGGAATTGTCATCTTTATGTGCGTCTCCTCCTCCGTCAATAAGGGTAGGCAACGCATCTGCATTTGCGGATGTTTATGGGCAGCGGTCGCTTTCCATTACGGTAGATTCAGGTGGCTGCTTGCTCGTTTGCCATCTTACATAATAAGAAAAATAAGGTTTTGGGCTATGATGGGAAGGGAACGTGTTATTTTTTGAAGTTATAGAGGTTTTTATGTTACCTAGGTTTGAGTTATCGGTTCTTCTGTATTATAAATGCAAAAGTTTAGATGGATGTTTGTTAGTTTGTAAACTGCTGAACGGATCTCGATGAATGTCATAGATGTAAATAGTCTGGAAGAACACATAGGTTAAAATTTTTTTTTTATTCAGCCCGGAGTCGTGGTCAAAATCTAGTAAAAGTGAGAGTTTGGATGGATGTTACTACGTATCAACGAATTTTGATCAAATTTGATACAGATTTAGAATGTAGTCTGTAAGAACACATAGGTTACTGTTTTTTTAATTATTTTTATTTAGCGCGGACGGAATTGGGGCAAAAGCCAGTTTTCATATATATTTTTTAACGTGACAGGGCTGATTTTATTAGTAATTTGTTGTATGTGGGAGTAATATTGGTTATTTTTTTCTGAACTAAGATTTCTTGGTTTTACATAATATCTTCTTAAAGGTTTTCTCCTCCGGCCGATGGTGTCACGCAATGGCAACCCCGTGGTGGCAGTGATGACATCCTGGCTGTTGGTGCAAATTGGCATCATGGCGGGGTCATTGAATGCCATCGCTCAAGTTAGTGTACAATTATTTAAAAAAAAATATTTTTGGTAAAAAAAATATGTTTCACTTATTTTATGGTTTTTTTTTTCAGGTGAATTCAGTGCTGTTCATAATGAGTTATTTTGCAATTAACTTGGCCTGTCTCGGTCTGGATCTAGCTTCGGCTCCTAATTTCAGGTAATATATCTTAAATATATAAAAGTTTAGATAGATGTTTGTTAGAATTTGTGGCATAAACTGCTGATCTCGATGATTGTTATACATGTAGAGGATAGTCTGGAAGACAGCTACTTGCTTTAATTTTTTTAATTCCACGAGGATGGAGTCGCGGGCTAAAGCTAGTTATACATTTGTTATAAGCACTGTAAGAGATAGGTAGTTTTCTATTAATTCGTTTAAAAAAAGAAGAAATACATGAATATTCGGTATTGAATACAGGCCGTCGTTTAAATACTTCTCGTGGGTGTCCGCGGCGCTGGGCGTGTGCGGCAGCGCGGCGCTGGTGTTCGCGCTGCGGCCGGCGTACGCCGCGGCCGCCGCGCTGGCCTGCACCGCGCTGGTGCTGGCGCTGCATCTGCTGTCCCCGGCCGCTGCCGACCCCAACTGGGGCAGTCTCAGTCAGGCGCTTATATTCCATCAGGTAGCCCTTTTATTTAACAGTGGTGGAGCCCGCTTTAACATCATCGAACTGTAGGGTCGGCTCTCCCGATGCAATACCACGACCACACAGAAAACAGGCGTGAAGTGGAAGCAATTCCGCGTACAGTCTGATGAGTGTGGTGCCGGAGGCCTAATTTTAGTCCCTTTCCACCTTTTTTTAAGAGGAGAAGGTGGGAAGGAAAAGTGGATTTGACGGTGGAGGAGACACATAGAAAGTTGAAATATCCTCTTTATGTGCGTCGCCTCCTCCGTCAATGAAAGGTAGGCAACATATATGCTTTTGGGATGTCTATGGGCAGCGGTCGCTTTCCATTTCGGTGGATTCAGGTGGCCGCTTGCTCGTTTGCCACCTCTTATAAAAAAAAACTCTTCATCCCGGCTGGCAAGTACACTGGGGAGTTTACTTCGACTGCATTTCGCTAGCGACTCCGTCCGCGTGGAATAAAAAACCAAAGTAAGTAGCCTATGTGTTCTTCCAGACTATTCTCTATATCTGTACCAAATTTTATCGCAATCCGTTCAGCCGTTTAGGCTGCAAACTCTAACATCCATCCATCCATCCATCCATCCATCCACCCATCCATCCACCCATCCATCCATTCATCCATCCATCCATCCATTCATCCATCCATCCATTCATCCATCCATCCATTTATCCATCCATTCATCCATCCATCCATTCATCCATCCATCCATCCATTTATCCATCCATTCATCCATCCATCCATTCATCCATCCATCCATCTAAACTTTCATATTTATAATATTTGTGTAACTAGTGTAATGTAATTAGTATGATACTATTGTTTATATTACGTAAAACAGGAATTGAACATATTTTTTTTTCCAATTTATTAACCCCTTAAATGATACCATAATATCAGCGTATAGCGTGTCGTAAGTGTTAGGGTTTTTTATTAAATTTATCTATTCTATATTTGCTAATATCTTATTATATTAATAGATTTATGTACCTAATTATACACTTTTTTAATAAATAAGATACCATTTTGCTTTTCAATCAATTAAATTTATAATGCCTAGATACTAAAAAGGAAATTAATCGAATCAATGTAGTTTTTCTTACACTTACAGGAATTAATAAATACTGATTATTCCCAACCGTCACCCCTCTCTGTCCCCACGTGAGACTAAAAAGTTTTGTCAGTCCCACCATGTAGTCTATCACCAATAAGGTGACAGGTGACATCGTTATGAAATAAAATAAATTCCAACCGTCCCTTCGTCGCAGAAGGTGGGACGAATGTTTTTTTTTATAATCTGTCCCCACGTAGGGACAAAGCGACGGTTGGGTATAATCCATAAATACATGCCTATGTACTAAAAAAACCTAAATTTATCTAATCAATTTAGTATCTATACTATTATAATAAAGCGTAAACACACACGTCTTTGTTGCCTAAGATGTCAGCAATTACAGCATATTTTTGAATAATACTTTTTTTAATAAAAAGCCCTACACTTACGTCACGCTTTAGGATATATATTTTCACGCCATTAAACTTAGGGGGTAAATTATTTGGATAAAAATCCTAATGTAGAAAAGAGACCATAAGTTGCTGCCAACATCAAACAAGTAAGGTTGTCATCATGTCATATCATTTTGACATTTGCTATTGATAATTTGACAAATGTAAACATGACAATATAGAATATTCATAATTTCATGTGGATGAAGCCGATGGGAACAGCTAGTTTCAAATAAATATAATTGGTATTGTTGTAGGTGCGTAAGTACCTGCTGCTGTTGGACCCTCGCCGCGAGCACGTGAAGTTCTGGCGGCCGCAGATGCTGCTGCTGGTCAGCTCGCCGCGACATGCTGCGCCGCTCATCGACTTCGTTAACGACCAGAAGAAGGTAAACTACCAGATGACATACACTAACTTTTTTACAGTGGTAGAGCCCGCTTTAACATCGTGAACGATGACAGGCGTGAAGTGGAAGCAATTCCGCCTACAGTCTGATGAGTGTGGTGCCTAATTTTAGTCCCTTTCCTTTCCACCTTTTTCTTAAGAGGAAAGGATAGGAAGGAAAAGTGAATTTGACGGTGAAGAGACGCATAAGAAGGGGAAATGTACCCTTCTGTGCGTCCGTATCTGCAATTGCGGATGTCTATGAGCAGCGGTCGCTTTCCATTTCGATGGATTCAGGCCGCTTGCTCGTTTGCCATCTTATATTGTAAAAAAACAATAGTAATTCATTAAATAACTTGTTATTCTAGATGATCATCCTTTAACCGTTTAGAGATATCTTATAACAAACATCCATCCATCTAAACTTTCATATATTACTTTTTACTAATATTATAAATGCAATAGTTTAGATGGATGGATGTTTGTTAGAGTTCCTTACTAGAGATTTCGAAGATTGTCATAGATGTATAGTCTGGAATGACTCATAAGCTACTCAATTTTGCTTTTTTTAATTCCTTGCGTAAGGTGTCACGGGATAAAACTAGTTTAGATTACTAAGATTATAATTTCCTAATAATTTTGTTATTATTTTTCATAATTTTATTACATTCGATAATTTTTTGTTACATTTTTTCCATTTAGACCACTTAGGATTAATTTGGACCACTCAAGGTCAATTAGGACCACTGAAAATAATTTGTTATGTTTTCAGGGCGGTTTGTTCGTAGTCGGGCACGTGCGTGTGGGCGAGCTGGACGGCAGCGGGGACCCGCTGGCTGAGGAGCACAAGTACTGGCTCAAGTTGATAGACCACTTGAAGGTAAGGGAAATATCGACAATAGACAGTGAAGTAGACTTTACAATCCGACCAAATTAGAATCTCGCTGTCTAACTAATCTTACTAATGTAAAAGCGAAAGTTTAGATGTATGGATGTTTGTTAAAATTTGTAGCCTAACCAGATCTGGATGAAATTTGGCATAGATGTAGAGGATAGTCTGGAAGAACACATAGGCATTTTTTTTAATTCCACACGGACGGAGTCGCGGGCGAAAGCTAGCATTTTATTTCAATACAAAGACAGGAAACAACACTAAACTTAACAACTGACAGTACATTTCAGAGAATGTACGGTGTAAAATTTTTTTTTTGCTCTTTTTATATTTTATACTAGTTTTCGCCCGTGATTCCGTCCACTTAGAATTAAAAAAAAATTTAGTATCTTACGTGTTCTTGCAGACTGTTCTACATTTATGCCAAATTTCATCAAGATCCGTTCCGTTTAGGCTATAAACTCTAACATCCATTCAAACTTTCGCATTTATAATAATAAGGTTAGTAAAATAGACGACATATAGTGACTCTTTGGTCTATTTATTGATAACTCGACGAATTTTCTTAGATAATGTTAAAGTTTTGATTCCTGGCTACTGTCACGTCTATATAATGTATTTTTGTACTTTTGTAGGTGAAAGCGTTCGTAGAGCTATGCCTAGCGCGGAGTGTGCGCGAGGGCGCGGCGCAGCTGGCGCGCCTGGCGGGGCTCGGCGCCATGAAGCCCGACACCGTGCTGCTCGGCTTCAGGGACGACCATCCCCGCACTGACTTCTTTAGAGAGTGAGCGAGACACACACGCACACAGAGCGAGCGAGACAGTAACACGCCACACAAAATTCATCACAGAGTGAGATAGAAACACACGCACGTACACTTTTTCTGAGAGTGAGCGAGACAGGCAATAACGCATGCACATACTTCTTTTGAGAGTAAGCGAGATGACAGTATAATGTCGTCTGCTGCCACCAATACAAAGCCAACACAAGTGAGAGCAATTCCACGTACAATCTGACGAGTGTGCTGGAGGATTCAATATAGTTTATTTTCCCTTTTTACCATTTTCTTATAAAAAAAAAGGAGGGGAAGGGGAAATATCCACTTTATGTGCGTCTCCTTTTAACACTTGGCATGCGGGTTTTTTTTTACATATTTGCAGTCTGTCGCTCCAGCGACCAAAATATTAACCAAAATATTCTTCAGTCCGCAGTCTCCATACAAGACGTGTGAGTTCGAGCTGGAAGGGGGTGAGCAGGTGTTCCCGTGGCGCGGGGCGCAGCGCCCCTCCGCGGCGGAGTACACAAGGATAGTACGCGATGTTCTCTGTGTGGGCAAGAATGTTTGTCTCTGCCGACACTTCCATATGCTGGATATGAAGGCTGTTGAACGGTAAACTATAATTCTATATTATAACGTTGAAAGATTTGTATTTTTGTATGTATTGAAAACTCAAAAACTACTTTTAATAATTCTTGCACCATTTAAAAGCTACGTTATCGCTCAGTAACGTAGGATTTATTTTTTATTATAATTTCACGTGGACAAAATCGCGAGCAAGAGCTAGTCTATACTAATGATATAAAGACGAATGATTTGTATTTTTGTATATATCGAAATAACTTAAAAACTGTTAGGCCGATTTTAAAAATTCTTGCAGCAATGAATAGCTATGTAACTATCGGGTAACGTAGGCTACTTTTTTTAATAAACGGTACCCTCTAATGCAATACAGTCATATGAAAAAAGGCGTCTTTTTTGCCTTTAGCGCCCGTATGCATGTATGGCGCCTTTTTATAAGTTTATGGCGCCATTTTACATCTGACGCCCTTTTATACGATTATGCTGCCCTTTTATAAATTTATGGCACCTTTTGTGTTCATGGCGCCCTTTTATAAGTTTATGGCGCCCATTTATGCATCCATGGCGCCCCTTTTTATGTTCATGGCGCCTTTTTTTGACTTATGGCGCCACATCTTTGTATACTTGTAAATGTTTCCAGTAAATCCGCCCACTTGAAGTACATAGACGTGTGGCTGGTGGAGCCGTGGCGCGCGTCGTGCGAGGACGCGTTCACAGTGCGCGCGCTGTTCGCGCTGCAGCTGGCC
>NW_013525035.1:4820132-4937007 GCF_000836215.1 Papilio polytes | reverse complement strand
AGTGTAACTGTGGAGTGTTTTCGTAAAATGTATCAGGTTCCCTACAACACTATGTACAATCAGAGCATCTGTCGGTGTTATAAATTACAATCGTTTGAACGTTGAACATTTTTTTATTATCTATCTATACTTCTATACTAATATTATGAAGAGGAAAGATTTGTATTTTTGTATGTATTGAAATAACTCAAAAAAAATTGCACCAATTTCAAAAATTCGTATACTAATAAACATCTACGTAATAACTAAATAAGGCTATGTTTTTATTATTTTTAAGCGGACGAATTCGCGAGCATTAGCTAGTTTACTAATATTTCTTGTACCATTTCAACTACATCTATATTTGTGCTAGGATATGGTTTAGAATATTCGAATGGCGGAATTCGAAATCCTTTAACCAATATGACGCTTTTAAATGTTTCTGTAAGAAAAAATGTCGATCGGTACACGGAAAATTGTTTTTGACCGACTTCCCATAAGAAGGAGGTACTCAATTCGTCGATATGTTTTTTTTTAGTATCTCATTTACACAATTTATATTTAAATGATTGGTTATTTGTAAGAGACGGAAATATCATGGAAGTAACCGCGAAATTCCCTAACTGTACAAATATGAAAAAGTGAATTTATCGATAACGCTTTCAAAGTACAGTGTACAGTTTTTTACAGTGGTAGAGTCCGCTTTAACATGTTAGCACTGCAGGGCTCGCCCCCAGTAATACCAAGACCACACAAGACAGGCGTGAAGTGGAAGTAATTCCGTGTTTCGTCTGATGAGTGTGGTGCCAGAGGCCTAATTTAAGTCCCTTACTCCTTACCACTCTTTTCTCATAAGGAGAGGATGGGATGGGGAAGTGGATTTGACAGTGGAGGAGATGCATAGGAAGGGAAAATATCCACTTTATGTGTGTCTCCTTCTCCGTCGAATGAGGGTAGGCAACGCAATTGCGGATGTCTACGGACAGCGGTCGCTTCGCCATTTTGGCGGATTTGGGTGGCCGCTTGCTCGTTTGCCACCTTATGTTATAAAAAAAAAGTCATTGGCTGCCATATCAATTGATACTCTATTTTACTGGTGTTCCTTAAATCTTGTATCATTTCCAGGGTAAACAGGGTAATGGCGTCTCGCAGTGCTGAAGGAACTGCAGTCACTTTCATACAACTGCCAGCGCCGCCCACACTGAAGCCGCAACCGTCCAGCGATGATGAACCCATCTGCGAACAATATCTGAAGGTATCACAGCTCTTGTTTAACTGGTTATCGAAATTCTCTAAAGTTGCGAGAATTGCTACATATAAAAAGGCTTGCTTACTTATAACTTAACTAAAAATATTGTAATTTTTATAATTGTTATATGACACTAGCTTTAGCCCGCGACTCCGTCCGTGCGAAATTAAAAAAACAAAAGAAAGTAGCCTATGTGTTCTTCCAGACTATTCTCTATATCTGTACCAAATTTCATCGAGATCCATTCAGCAGTTTAGACTACAAACTCTAACAAACATCCATCCATCCATCTAAACTTTCGCATTTATAATATTAGTAAGATTGTCTAACATGATTACAATATTTAGAGTCAATTACATACAAAAAAAAAACGATTTTCGTAAATTTTAAATCGAATTTAATTGATGTTTCAGATTAATCCTACTTCTTACTAATATTATAAATGCGGAAGTTTAGATGGATGGATGGATGTTTGTTAGAGTTTGTAGCTTAAACGGATGAACAGATCTCGATGAAATTTGGCATAGACGTAGAACATAGTCTGTAAGGATGTGTCCTTTCTATCCTCTTCTATCCTCTTTTGTATTATTAATTTCACGCGGACGAAGTCGCGGGCGAATGCTAATATAAAGATAAGTAATAATGTGTTTCTTATATATCCTAGAACACCAAAACTACTTACATAAAAACTAATTCTAATTGTTTTTTTTTCTAGGTATTAGAGGAATTGACAAAGAATCTATCTCCGACTATACTTGTTAGAGGATTAAAGTCAGTTACATCAACTACATTATAAATATTATTATTAATAATAATTACAAGACTATAGAAATTAATAATTATAATAAATCTGTCTAAAACTTTAATAAGTCTGTACTCAATATTAGACACGTTTCTGTCAATTTAAAAGAAAACTTTACGAAATAATTCTATAGTTTATTTATTAATAATTATATTTTAATAAAATTCGTCTATAAATTGTCAATTATTGTATATTTTTTGTAAAAAATATGCCGTTCTTTCAATATTTCAAATTAATTTTTTAAGTTATTTTTCTCATGACATTGAAGTTTTAAGTAATATTATTTGATTTTAACAAATTTACAAACATTTTAAAAGTGTTTAAAATTCTTTAAAATGTCTGTTCCACAAAAATAGAGTGTAATTTTTATATACAGGGCTATTTTTTAATTACAAAAAAATGTTACCTTTTTCTAATGCTAAAAAAATTTATTAGTAACATTACAATAAATTATTAAAAAAATACACAAAACGATAATCATATAAAAATACATAAGTTTATTGGTAATTAAAAAAATAACCCTGTATTTGTTGAAATATAACTACATTTGACTAAAAAAACTTGACAAAAATTTGCTTGCATTTACAAAGAAAATACTTTGTAATATATTGAAGTATTGATGAATTTCAGCACTCACAGTCACTAAGAAAGACCCTTAGTGTATCAGAGTTTACTAACAGCTTTACAAACGGTATAAACTTAGGAATAAACTGAGTATATAACAGTGGTAGAGCCCGCTTTAACATGTTAGCAGTGCAGGGCTCGCCCCCAGTAATAGCACGACCACACAAGACAGGCGGGAAGTGGAAGCAATTCCGTGTTTCGCCTGATGAGTGGTGCCGGAGGCATAATTTAAGTCCCTTTCTCTTGCCACCCTTTTCTTATAAGAGGATGGGAAGGGGAAGTTTGACGGTGGAGATGCGTAGGAAGGGGAAATATCCTCTTTATGTGCGTCTCCGTTGTATAAGAGTAGGCAACGCATCTGCAATCGCGGATGTCTATGGGCAGTCGCTTCGCCATTTTGGCGAATTCAGGTGGTCGCTTGCTCGTTTGCCACCTTATATTATAAAAAAAAGAGTATAAGTATTTTTTTTTTATAACATAAGGCAAAGAGACCGCTGCCCATAGTCATCCGCAATTGCAGATGCGTTGCCTACCCTTATACGACGGAGGAAAAGACGCAGATAAAGAGGATATTTCCCCTTCCTATGCATCTCCTCCACAGTCAAATCCACTTCCACTTCCCAACCTCTCCTTATAAGAGAAGGGTGGTAAAGAGAAAGGGACTTAAATTAGGCCTCCGGCACCACACTCATCAGACTGTACACGGAATTGCTTCCACTTCACGCCTATCTTCTGTGTGGTCGTGGTATTACTGGGGGCGAGCCCTGCAGTGCTAACATGTTAAAGCGGGCTCTACCACTGTTAGAAGTAAAATTTGAACTAATATTTGCTTATACTCAGTTTATTCCTAAATTTAACTTTATACCGCGTTTATTTGTAAGGCGGTTAGGGTTTTAATTATTGACAATTTGATGACTAAATCTAGATTATTAAAATATGATTGAATCATAAGGAAATTGTGATTTACAGTTATTTGTATTTGAATAACAATATTCTATTAAATTTGATTTGTAATTCATAATTAATAACAATACTTTTTAACAAGAGCGTCGGTGGCTCAATGGTGTAAACACTTGACTTGTAATCTACAGGTCTTGGGTTCGAATCCCGCTGTACCAATGTGATTTTCGATTTTTCATATGTACATAATTTACCCGATGTTTCTACGGTAAAGGAAAACATCGTGATGCACATATCGGTGAAGAAATTCAAAGATATGTGTGAAGTCAACCAACCCGCACTTGGCCAGCGTGGTTGACTATGGCCTAGTCACCCCTTATTAGGGTAGGCTCCAAGCCCCTCGGTGGGGATGTATAGTGAGCTGGAGATGATGACTTTTTAGCAATTATCTCTTAATATTAATTTCATTTGAGATTCATGTTATTTATATAAAAAAATTACTGCAATAGAATCTTTAAGTTTTATTTAAGATGTTGCTCGCGACTTCGCCCGCGTGAAATTAAAAAATATAGCCTATGTTACTCACAGATAAATTACCTTTCTAACGGTGAATGAATTTTTAAAATCGGCCCAGTAATTTTTGATTTATTTCAATACATACAAAAATAAAAAAATACAAATCTTTCCTCTTTAAAATATTATTTAAGATAATTTTTAAGTTGTAAGCAAAAAGTATTCTTTTCTCATAAGTTTTTTAACGTTTGACGTTCATTTATTCACTTAGACTTAAATAATTATGGAAGTTTAAATAACCAACTTATAGTTAAAGATTGAACACCAAAAAAACAGTATTTTTAATAGCAAAGTTACCGTTGACTAGGGGTCTGTCCCACAACTAGCTGATAGAGGCTCAGATAGCTTAAAAGTGACATGTCTGTCAGATAGAGTACCAAAATAGGATATTTTATACATTGAATTGTTATCTTACAATTTACAAGAATTGTGGAACAGACCCTTAACCTTTTATTTCCACTGAAAAAACTTTAAACAGTGGAAACGCACTGTAACTTTCTTGTAAATTGTCAGATAACAATTCAACGTGTAAAATATGTCATTGTAATATCGAATTTTGGTACTCTATCTGACAGTGACGTCACCTTAAGCTATCTAAACCTTTATCAGCCAGCGGTGGGTCAGGCCCTAATTTTTTTTAAACCAATGATTGCTACAAAGGCATTGTTAATAACAATTCAATCTGAAAGTGGCAGTTATTTGAGATTTTATTAGAGACTTCGAATTTTGTTTATTTAAAAAATCGTATAATCAAATAATGTTTAGGGACATTTATATTAAAAGTGTAATAAAGGTGTGTTTCCACTGTAACCAGTAAATTTTAATATCCAAACAAAAGTTTGCATTAATTATTATAATTTAATAACCCTGATTTCTCAACATTTCCATTACTGCGTGTTGTATTTTTTCTTACTTGTTTATGGTAATGTTAGTGGAAACACACCTTAACACATATTAGGGATCAATTAAACTGTATTTTAGATATTTTGTGATATATCAAATAAATGATTTATACTTTTAATATTGTTTTTTTTATTATTTCCAATAAAAATCGTAGTGCCATTGAAGTTACATTTATGAGTAAAAAAACAAACTTACACTCAAACACTGGTTACTTGAGTGTCACTAAGCGCTTCCCTTAGCTATCAAGGATTCGCAAGTTTGAGAGATTTTTCCTGAAGACGTTTTTGTAAGTATTTACCTATACTAATATAATAAAGCATAAACACACTTAGTTATGTAAGATGTCAGCAATTACAGCATATTTTTGAGTATTAAGGACCTGTCCCAAAACTGGCTGATAGAGGCTCAGATTAAAAATGACGTCACTGTCAGGTAACGAAATTCGATATTTCCATCACATACACGTTGGATTGTTAGACTATAATTTGGTGAGACAGGTTCTTACTATTTTAATAAAAGGTCATACTAACATGCTATATACATTTTTATGCTATTTATTAAGGTGGTGAATGAATTGGATTTGCAATTTGAGAAAGGGACCAAAACCACAAGTCAATGGTAAAGAAACAAGATTGCTATAGTAACGGTATTTGTTAGCCAATTCCAAAGGCCTTCGCTGTCAAGCATTTTCAATTTTTACATTTAATTTCATGCGAATAAAGTCGCACGGCAACAGCTAGTCTATCATACTTTCATACTAATATAAATGCGAAAGTTTAGATGGATGGATGTTTGTTAGAGTTTGTAACCTAAACGGCTGAACGGATTACGATGAAATTTGGTACAGATGTAAATGATAGTCTGGAAGAATACATAGACTACGCACTTTTGTTTTTTTTAATTCCACACGAACGGAGTCGCGGGCGAAAGCTAGTACTGATATAAAGAGGAAAGATTTATTTTTGATTCACGTAAAAACTACTGGGTCGATTTTAAAAATTCTTTCACCATGAAATGTAATTTATCTGAGTACAATAGGCTACGTTTTTTTATTATTTTTTAATTTCGAATTTTTAATTTCCGGGTGAAGCCGGAAACAAGCTAGTTGTTTAATAAATCGTAACAAAACATTGAATATTTCTTGCCATAAAATCTTTAATATTCTTACCGAGTCTGTGACAAGTTTTTAATTAATGCGGAGTTAATGCAATTTATGCTGGGACTTTGTATAATCCCGTCCCGCGATATTACCTGCCATCTCTGACAAAGGTGTAGGATTTGTACTGTCAAAGCATTTTGTAAGGAAATCTATATCTATGTAATGTTATAAAGAGGAAAGAAAAGACAAGAAGAAACAACTCAAAAACATCTGGGTCGATTTCAAAATTCCGTTCACCACTAAAAAGTTACGTTATTGAGTAACGTAGGGTGTATTTTGTACATTTTTTTAATTCCACGTGGACGCGCGAACAACAGCTAGTTTATATCGATTAAAAGTAGACTAAACTGTGCCACAACTGTTGTCGATTGTCGATTGTTACGCAGCCAATTCAACTGTTTAGTTGCACAACTAAAAATCGAGTAGTGTGGGCACATCTATATAAGCTCATAGGACTCAAAGCGTGAAGAGTTTTGCGATAGTTTAGTCAAAGGTGTTCGAGCACTCTAAAATCTATTTAACAAACTGTCATACTCAGAATCACTTAATTATTAATTAAACATTTAGTGTTATTTTAAAGGGCGTTGTCAGCCCATCTAGATCTAAGTACAGGGTTTTAATATGGTCTAATTCGAATATTTCCATAGTTATTTTAACTTTTTTTATATTTCCTAGCAACGAATCCCGTAATAGGTAATTATGCAGTTCCTTCATGTAGAAACTTTAAGGATTACTTTGTTGATATTAAATGGAAAATAAAACGCCATTTACCTAGTGTTTTTAATTTTTTTTTACACGGTTTATTTTTAATATATTCATATTGCTCAAAGTGTAGCAAGATGCAAATGTTTTAAACCATCGGTCTACATCGCTGGTCAGTAACGAAAATAAATTCAGGCCAGTAACGAACCCCATCAGCGAGGGCGTGGGGTGTAGGGGTGGTATGACGTCACAGGGAGGGGTCAAGTGCGCCGCGTCAATTTAAACGAGAGCTTTGTCACGTTCGTGCGAACGCTTTTATTCGGATCGTATCTAAAATTTTCATTGTTTTGAAACGAATTGATGTCAGTCTGATTTGGATACTAGGATTGAACCGCGACTTCTGTGCGGAATTATAAAATAGCCTATGTGTTCTTCCAGATTGTTATACATTTGAGTCTAATTTCATCGTGATTGGTTACGCCGTTTTTGAGATATCTAATAACAAACGTAATCCATCTTAGTATTCGCAATTATAATATTAGTAGGACTAGCTGTCGCACGCCATTCCATCCACCCGGAATTGAAAAACAAAAGTATATAGCCTTTATGTTGTTCTAGGCTATGCACTTCATCTGGGAGATCCGTTAAGCAGTTTAGTCTACAAATTCTAACAAAGATCCATCCAGCTCAACATTCTCAATGTTAGATTTTCACAAGTATTCCAACTAGATATTTCAACGATTCGGTGTTATGTCAACAATGCCACAAAGTAGGAATAATTGAAAATAAATAATGGCACACTTTTGTCGACACCTTGTTAAGTCATACCCTGTCTAACTATTGACTGACAAAGTGCTCTGCAATGTTTCCTATATTTGTGAAAAAAATGACAATGTTTTTTTTACTAACTAGCTTTAGCCAGCGACTACTTCGGTGTGTAATTAATAAAAAAAACAAAACCGACTTCCAAACAAAATATACTAAAAACAAAACAAAATACACTAAAAACAAAATATTTTCAAAAAAACTTATTAGTGCTGAGTTATCGACGTTGCACGTTTTAATACTTTAGTTTAAAAAGTGACACGAGGAAATGATTTTTAATCTTTATAAAGAATACTAACAGCCTTACAAATAAACATGCATTTTTTACCGCATTTACTACGGGCAGTGTTCCGAGGAGTTGTTTGGAACGATTCCTGCCGCCGAGTTTCGTCATCGGACGACAGGTACCATCCTCACCATGTTGATGGCTGGCATTCCACAAATGTGCGGTTTTCGCGGAACTTTCTGCCCCGCACAGCCGCGTTGTGGAACGGTCTGTCTTCAGCGGTATTTCCAAACCAATACGACTTAGGGTCCTTCAAGAAGCGAGCCTACAATTTCCTCAAAGGCCGGCAACGCATCTGTAGTTCTTCTGGTGTTGCGGATGTCCATGGGCGTCGTTGACCACCTTTGTGTTCCCGCCGCTCGTTTACCCCTACTCTTATATATATAAAAAAAAACAAATAAACAAAGTATAAACAAAAATTGTACTAATATATGCTTATACTCAGTTTATTCCTAAGTTTAACTTTATACCGCGTTTATTTGTAAGGCTGTTAATCTTTAGTAAACATAAAATT
Source organism: Papilio polytes (assembly GCF_000836215.1). Taxonomy (NCBI): domain Eukaryota; kingdom Metazoa; phylum Arthropoda; class Insecta; order Lepidoptera; family Papilionidae; genus Papilio; species Papilio polytes. The sequence goes on along the minus strand of NW_013525035.1, from coordinate 4,928,491 downwards.
ACAATTTACAAGTCTGTTTGTTAGGAAATTGACTGTGAGAATATATAGACCTTAAGCTACACTAAGCTTTGATAAACTAAAGCTTAGGTAATAGCAACTTACTGCAAGTGACATATAAAACCTTTTACTCACTCACACATACAAATCTTCATAGATTTACATCTATACTTTAGATTATAAAGAAACGGACTTAGCAGAGCCGCTAATTAAGTAAGTTGTTCCAGCTTCCGTTGCGGATTATAAAAAGAAGTCAATTAAATATATGTGCAACTAGCTTTCACCCGTGACTCCGTCGGTGCGGAATAAACAACAAAAGTAAGTAGCCAATGTGTTCTTCCGAAGTATCCTTTACATCTATGTCAAATTTCATCGAGATCTCTTCAGGCGTTTACGCTACAAACTCTAACAAACTTCCATCTATCTAAACTTTCGCATTTATAATATTAGTAAGATAAGATGTATCACGCTTCGCGCTTTTGTGCGCTTATTCCTATAAGCATATATGTAGTTTACTACTCGATTTTCAGTGCAACTAAACAGTTGAATTGGCTACGAAACAATCGACAATCGCATAACAGTTGTGCGATTGTACGTTTTGTATTTGATGGTGATAATGCATGACAAGTCCTGTCTCTTAAAAGTCAAAGGTAAACACGTGTTTGAGTTCAATCGACACACAGACATATCTGTGTCAATACAGAGAGGATTACACACACAAGCGCAAAAATCACTTCCCTCTGAGTTGTACTGTATTTCTATTTGGTACTAGCACAAGGGCCTGTTTCAACCATCGGTTAAACTAAGTTTAAGTCTTGTCAATTATTAACACTACATTACGATTTCTGCTTTCGCATCCCTATAATTAACTTTAAATGTACTCATTTTATTTATCTATACTAATGTTATAAAGAAAGAATTGTATTTTTGTATGTATTGAAATAATTCAAAAACTACTGAAATTTTAAAGATTCTTTCACCATAAGAAGCCTACTTGCGCGCGCCCACGTGAAAAATATAGCCTATGTTACTCACTGATAACGTAGCTTTTCAATGGTAAAAGAATTTTTGAAATCGGCCCAGTAGTTCTTGAGTTATTTCAATACATACAAAATAGAAATCTTTCCTTCTTATAACGTTAGCACAGGAGTATAGATTAGAGTGAAATACTTTTGCCACTAAAGTAACACTAATTTTATGTCAGTGTGTTCCTAAATATCACCACGAATCTAGTAATTTTCTAATAAATATAGCCAGATAGATATCACGAAGCAACTAATGCGAAAAATCGACGGATTAAACGTAGATTAAAACAGTGGCAACTGACCTCAGAGGCGGCATCCTGACACATACATAAAGCGTTCCAATTCAAATTTCGAGCGCGACCGCGTGACGTCACCCCTCTAGTCGGTGACGTCATCCTCCCCCTAATGACCTCGCTGAGATATTACTAGTATACTCGGAGAAACTTCTCCGGCCCGAGAGGCGATATTGTTGTTATTCAAACAAAATACAGTCTTTAGCTGTCTTTAGTATGTCAAGGATTCTATTAAAAATCTGGAAGAAATCTTTTATAATGTAGTAACTAAAGGCACCGGGTCAAATAAATGTAATGGACTATACAGGCACAACGTAATTTGACACTAATGACTGTTTTAGTCAATACGAGCTGTTGCCCACGACTTCGTCCGCGTGGTATTAGAAAACATACAAACTATATAAATTACAAAAAGTTACGTATCCCTCGGGAACCGGACATTTCTCGGGGATGAAGCTTATCCCATGTGTACTCCAGACTTTGTTTTACATCTGTGCCAAATTTCAATAAGATATGTTGAACCGTGGCAGAATGATCGAGTAAACATTAAAAAACTAAATTAATGAATCCCACGGGAACCGAAACTATTCCCGGGATAAAAAGTAGCCTATGTGTTCTTCCAGACTATGCTCTAAACCTGTGCCAAATTTCATAGAGATCCGTTCAGCCGTTTAGGCTACAAACGCTAACAAACATCCATCCATCCTTCCATCCATCTATCTAAACTTTCGCATTTATCATATTAGTAAGATATATATTATTCATTAATTTCATTTTATTTTCATCCGCAGCGTCACTTTTATTTCATTGTTAATAGAAGTCAATTGGGTTATCTAAGCAGCATTATTGAACGAAATACTAAAACCACTGTAATTAGAATTTAATCTTATTTACCGCTTTATTTTATGTCTTATACTATTCTACATAATTGTATTAATTTAAAACAAAACAAGGTACAGCGTTAAATTAAACTAGAGCGCCTGTACAAATTAAGCGAGTGATTCTAAGCGGGAAGCTGCTGCGGGAGGGAAATAGTGAGTTAATTCTGTCAGGCGCTAGCGTTTAGTCTGAAATTGTGTTTAGCTAGATGCAGGCCAACGTTTTACCTGTAAGGAATTGGATATTTCAACGACCAGTATAACTTGGTCTCTGCTACAATGTTGATTATGAGGTAAATAGAAACTTAGTTACATTATTAATTTTGAGATTAACGTAACTACGTAATTTAAAATGAATGTTCTTAATTAATTTATTAAAACAACTATTTTTAAGAAAATGTATTTTGAAACAAACAGAATTGTGATATAGTTTTTTAACAGCGCCATCTCTTGTCAGAAAAAGGTAACATGACGGACGTTCACAAGCTGTAATAGTATTACTAGATTTGATGGTAATATATGAATATTGTACAGAGCAAGTACAATATTAAATGAACGAAGTCATACACAAAAGTCATACAAAACCGGAGGCAGCTTGCAGGAATTGAAAATGGAATTTGACTAAGGGACACATGACATGATCGAAGCTTGGGAAAGTCTGGAAGAAAACATATGCTAACTAAGTTTATTAATTAAATTCCAAGCGGACGGACTCGCAGGCGACAACTAGTGTTTCCATAAAATGATTGGAAATGTAAAATATATAAGAAATTAATATTCAAGGGAATTAATTTAAACAAACAGACGGGAAGGGAGGCCCGCGACTGCCACATGGCGCGTCCCTAGAGACAGACGATTCAAAATTTTATCTATCTATACGAGTACTATTATAATAAAGCGTAAACACACAATTCTTTGTTGCCTAAGATGTCAGCAATTACAGCATGTTTTGAATAAATCTTCTTTTAATAAAAAGCCCTACACTTACGTCACGCTTTAGGCTATATATTTTCACGCCATTAAACTTAAGAGGTAAATATTTTGGATAAAAACCGTAATGTGGGAAAGAGACCATAAGTTGCTGCCAACATCAAAGAAGCAAGATTGCCATAGTTAGGTAATTGGTATTTTGACATTTGCAATTGAGAATTTGACAAATGTAAACAATGAAATAAATTTAAATTTAACCTGTACAGTTTTTATCATTACTTTTCGTAATTAAGTCAACAGACGCGAAAAAAAAAATTATTGCAGAATAAAACAAAACTAATCTTCTGTACATTTAGAAGAGTTTTAAAGCTTAGCCGATTGTCTTATGTTTAGGACTAGCTTTTGTCATCTCGTCCGGGTTAAATTTAAAAATAATGATAAAGAAATGAAAGAATATAGCCTATGTTACTCACAGATAACCTTTATAACGGTGAGAGAATTTTTTAAAATCGGCTTAGTAGTTCTTGAGCCTATTACAATCAAACAAAGTTTTCCGTTTTATAACATTAGTATAGACAGTAAATCTTTCGTTATCTTCCTTGTTAGTTGTACACTATCGTTATTAGGGAAATAGAGCATTTTTATAATTCAACTAGCTGTTCCCGTGAGGCTTCATCCGCATGAAATTTTATTTCATTGTTTACATTTGTCGAATTATTAATAGCAAATGTCAAAATGACATGACAAACCTTGGCAATCTTACTTCCTTGATGGCAGCAACTAATGGTCTCTTTCCCACATTAGGGTTTTCATCCAAAATATTTACCACCTAAGTTTAATGGCGTAAAAATATATAGCCTAAAGCGTGACGTAGATGTAGGGCTTTTTATTTAAAAAAGTATAGTTAATTATTAAGGAGTTATTTAATTGTAAAATAATAAGCCTTCGCGACTGCGGCCTTGTTTCGAATCAAACGCTCTGCAATCGATACGAGCTGTGTCTTGAATAATTTACACGTTCGTATGTCGTGTGTATACAGGATGTTCTAAATCCATTACTAAAACAGTGAGTTAAACAATTGAAGAACAAAAATATGAGATATCTCAAGATAAAGGGTTACAAAGTTAGTATTATTAAAAAAGTTTAGGTTAAATTGGATTAAAATTAAAGTATCTGACCATTTAAATACCAATGACTATATAATAAAACTAGCTTTCGCCCGCGCCTCCGTCCGGAAATAATAAAAAACAAAGGTTAGTAGCCTATGTCTTCTTCCAGACTATCCTCTACATCTATACCAAATTTTATCGAAATACGTTCAGCAGTTTAGGCTACAACTCTAACAAACATCCATCCATCTAAACTTCGCATCTATAATATTAGTATGAATTATTATTTATGGTTGTCTTTATCTGTAGTTAATATTAGAAAGAGGAAAGAGTTTTGTATGTATTGAAATAACTCAAAAACTACTTGACCGATTTAACAAATTCTTTCACCATGAAAACCGACGTTATCAGTAACATAGGCCTTTTAATTATTTAATTTCACGCATTTGACTTCGCGAGCAACATCTAAAAAAAATGACAAGACCCTTTGTACAAAATTCTCGTTAGTAAAAATGACAGGATATCAGCGTTATTTTACTTTTATCTTACGTCATTGTTAAAACAGGTAATGTCGTAAATTTGAAATTACTTTAAAAGTAATTATTTAAACTTGAGAAAGTTTGAACATCCTGTACGTCGCGGCGCACAGCTGTTACTGTTCTGTATACTTACAAAATTCGATATTTATTACATTTACAATTCTTGAGCTATCATTTAGTAAAGCAATATATTATGATGGATTTAGGTTAGGTTTTTTCTACCTTTGACTTAAAAGACAATTTTATAGAATAATTAGCTGTTTTCCGCGACTTTTCCACACAATATTAAGATAAAAAAGTAGCCAATATTCCCGTCTATGTCAGCTACCTTTCAGTGAAAGTCCGATCGAAGTCGGTCCAACCGTTTAGGAGATTATCCGGAACAAATGCGGCTTGCGAACAGACAGACAAAATTTTTTCAATGCGATTTTCGTTCCCAAAATCTACGATTTTTCTTTCGAAATTACAACCAGATGCTTCAATTTTATTACATGTCTTATGAAAAAGAGTTTATGTAAAATGACTGTAGAAATTAACGAACAAAAGAAAAGATCAGAATGTTTTTTTTCCCACGTTTTCTTCTTCCTTTTCAAAGGTACCAGTATCTTAAGACAGTAACTTTAATTAAGTAAGCTTTTTACCTCAATTTCTTGTTAATTTTAAACTTTTAAAGTTATTAAATAAATCTTATATTTACTTCAGTTTTGTAGTCTCATTAATGCTTCACTAACTATACAGGGAACCAAAACTAGGGTGACCATAATTTTATATATTAGGGACATTCTTTACGGAAAGATACATTTTTCTCTCACAAGAAAAAGATACATAGATACATTTAAAACCTTTTTGTTATTATTGATTAAATGTAAAATGTTTTAAAAACTAACGAGGGTTTACAATTACAAATAAATAGAAAAGTGTATTAAATTACGAAATATATGAAAGCGCCATCTATGCATTTTATTGAGTGTTTTGTCGTGATATTTTATCCGCCTATATCAAAGTTAAAGGGTGTTTATAGTTAAACTAGCGGTCTATAGACACAGTGACTTCCGGAGCTGTCCTTTGTTAGCGAACTGGGTCTCGGGTAGGTGCGACGTCGACCGAGCCTCGGATAGCTTTGTTCCCAACTTAAACGTGAAGTTACCGGACAAACGCTTTGCTTTATAAATTAATTGTTAAAATGTTAAAAATACTAAGCACTTTTAATGAAATTAAGATTGAAACTATTGATAATTGTAACTCATAAATATGCTAGAAATGACAACTCGTGGGCTCCTATGAAAACTATCGTAAGCCACAATTTTGCCATTTTTTATTTTTTAAGTTTTTTTTTTATTTAACTTGGTAAATTTTTTAATAACACAATCAGTAGATTCTAGATCACTTTTATAAAAAAGTAGTCTTTGCTTTGAATATTTACTTATTGATTTTGCATAGGTATAGTTGATTTAAATGAACAATCTTGACAAACTGCTTTGACAGACATATAAAATGTCGATACGTAAGTCGCTTAGCGACTTAAATCTTTAGGCCTCGATGATTTATATCGCCTGTGTACGAAGGTCCTTAGTCTTAGTTGAAGCTCGTACGATGTACGATCCCCTCTTGCTTCGTGTAGGAATGCAATTTGCTCGTTTATTATTATCTGTATAATATAGAGAATTTTAAATGCTCATTTAAGAACGTGACGTCACAAGATGGGGATATATAATTTTGAAACACCCTTTAGCTATGCGGTTAATAGTCGATTTAAATTTTGTGACATAACAAAAATTGCTTTAAATATTATAAAAAACGGATAGAACGTTATTTGACAGATCTTTTTAATCTATGTATATAGAAGCAAAAAGATTTTTTTGCTTAAGCACGGGCGCATAATTTAATTCATATTGTCTATTGTTTCACAGCTAATTCAACTGTTTAGTTGCACAACTAAAAATCGAGTAGTGTGCACCTCCATATAAGCACATAGGAATCAAAGCGCGACTAAACAGTTGTGTGAGAGTTTAGTCAAAGGTGTGCGCGCTCTTAAGGAAAATTAAATCAATATAAAGTCATATTCTTTATAAGCGTTGTTTTTTTTTTATACACAAAAAGGTGGCAAACGAACAAGCAGCCACTTAAATCCGCCAAAATGGCGAAGCGACCGCTGCCTATAGACATCTGCAATTGCAGATGCGTTGCCTACCCTAAATCGACGAAGGAGGATAAGCACATAAAGAGGATATTTGCCCATCCTATGCGTTTCCTCCACCGTCAAATCCAATTTTCCATCTATCTTTCTCTTAAAGAAAAAGGTGGGACGGGAAAGCGACTAAAATTAGGCATCCGGCATCACACTCATCAGTCGAAACGCGGAATTGCTTCCACTTCACGCCTGTCTTCTGTGTGGTCGTGGTATTTTACCGGGCGAGCCAACCCATTCGTGCTAAGATGTTAAAGCGGGCACTACCACTGTCAAATTTTCAGTATTTTTGACACATTTTAAGATGTAAATTACAACAATATATATGTATGTAGTGGAATGTATACATATGTACACGGATATCGGGGTTCGTCTGTCGGCTGTCGGCTGGCTTTTAACAGTTAATTACATACGAGCTCGCGACTGCGCACGCGCCGGCACACGTGCGCCCCATGTGTGCACTGTAAACATCAATGCAGAGGTACGCAACATCTCGTAAGAAAGACCAAAACTTTATCAAAAACATCGAATGATATTTCAATATCATACGATAAAGTCTCACGAACATTTGACTATATTATCACAACAAAAGAAATCTATTGATAAAAAAGGGATCATATAGTACTTTTAGCGCTTCTGGCACCCTAAACGAGATTTCTAGGACACCCTACTTTTAAAAGTGTTTAAAAGGGATATTTGAGATTGTGTAATTTACAGACCCCTTTCTGACCTTTACCTCTGTTCAACTATGTCAATTCTCTATTAATCTTTTGTGTTGGCATCGGAAACCAAGAGACACATCATTGCCAAATAAAAAATTGTGACTTAGTCATAAATGTTGCGTACCCCTGGCGGCCGTGATAGCGTAAACAAAGTCCCTGATTGTGATCGTCTGCGGAGCGGCGCGGGCGCACCCTGCCCCCTGCTTCCCGCTCCAGCCCCTAGTGTTCCCTGTTCCTTTGTCTGGGAACTACATATAGTACATTTTGATTATGAATACTAGATTTCGCCCGCGATTTCGTTCACGTGGAATTAAAACACACAATTTAAGTATCCTATGTAATCTTCCAGACTATCCCCAAGATTTATGCCAAATGTCATCAAGATCCGTTCAGTAGTTTAGGGAACTGTAACAAACACCCATTCATCAATGGATCCATCTATCTAAACTTTAGCTTTTTAATTTTATGAAGATGATGATGCCTTTCATCAACCCTCTGTCTGTAAAGGGTTGGCACACTAAATACTCTTCCATATTTTCCCTTCCTTCTTATACCCTCTTTCAAACAGTCATCAAGTATAACGACTAAATTTGTTTCCAATATCGACATATAGTTTGTTTGGGAGTGTCTGTGTCATGGTCGACTGAGCCATTTTGTAGGGGACTTTTGTATACTTGGGTGTGGCATGACCCATTCAATCGACATTTTCCACTTCAATGGTTAAACGTCTGACTTGTAAAGAATTTGTGTTTAAACTTGGTTTGTTTTTTCTACCGATAGATGGCGTTGGGATACGATTGTGTTGCGATGTTAAGATTTTTCTTAAAGTGTTTTTTTTTACTTAAACTGCAAAAATGAAATTTAACACTATTTGAATACTCCTAAACACTTCCATCTTGTTGTATTCATAGTAAAAATTATAACTTTAAATTTTTATCTCTCTGCTTACTCTATAAGACAACAGTGTTGAGTGTGCGTATGGAAATGTTATTAACGCACAATTAGAGCAATATAAGCGGTATTTATTCAGACCTCACACTGCGCTACCACTCTTAGTAGGGTGACCATATTTCACATTTTACGAAGACTTTCCTACGATAAACATATTTCATATGAAAATTATTGATCTTCTCAGCCTTTTAGAACAATACAATTAAAGGTTTCATATGTTTTGTATTATATTGGTTTATTCGTTTTGTTAGCTTGTTAATTTTATACCTATTATCATTGTTGTTTTTTTTTATTTTATCCTGAATTTACACAAAATCCATGGTGATATAAGTCATGACACATCAGCTGAGCAAGCGGGCCACGTGTGAAGGCAATTAGGTTGGCTCTCGGTCGAGATGTGTGTTTTTGAACGAATAATAGAGGAATTCTTAGAAAAATGACGATATTTACAATCTAATCGTTTATTAGGATTTTTTCAAATAATTACAATAAAGTAAACAAACGTCAGAGGAATGGTAGGCAATGAACAAATCTTTGTTCCGTATTTCCCGTATTCTCTTATTCCGCATGCGTACTTATATCACGCGATAGCATCTATATGCTATGCCTATGCATGCATCTATGATATGCGATACGATGCATATGCATCTACACAGCCTTGTACACCCCTTAACGTAATTAACAAAATAAAAACTATTTACTTTTCCAATCTCCCTGCTATTCTATCCTACATCAAATTCTCTACCCATCCTCTTCTTAGAATAATTACCCTGTTAATGGGCGTCCCTAATTGATGATCTAAACTAGGTCTACTTTACGTTTTTTAATTTTTCTGGAGGGGATATTTGACCTCTCTTCTGGCGACACTAAATGTCATCTAATTTTCATATACCCTCCACAATCTACTTTGTAATAAAAGCTGTAGAAATCTCATATACGAGGACGAAAAATTAATTTAGAAGCGGAAAAATCCTATTGTTGTGTACAATTGCATTTGCTGACCGTACCTACACAACAGAGAGTTAATTGTGATTGTACAGCATACAAGGCCGCGGCAAATCTCGATGGATCATTATCTGTCCCATTCTTATAGCCCTACAGTTTAATTATGCAACAGGCATTTGTTCAGATTCAAACAACTATTCTGTTAATTAGAAAACTATTGTATGAGTGAAGCCGGGAAATTATTATCTATGTTAACTTGTCCTGAAAGTGAAGCAATCGGAAATACAATTTTCTATTCGTTATATCTTTCTTACACTCAGTACATATTTACAATCTTACTAATATTATAAATGCGAAAGTTTAGATGGATTTTTTTTTTTATAATATTAGGTGACAAACGAGCAAGCGGCCACCTGAATCCACCGAAATGGAAAGCGACCGCTGCCCATAAACATCCGCAATTGTAGATGCGTTGCCTACCTTTCATTGACGGAGGAGGAGACGCATCTAAAGAGGATATTTCCCCTTCCTATGCGTCTCTTCCACCGTCAAATCCACTTTTCCTTCCCACCCTCACCTCTTAAGAAAAGAGTGGATAGGGAAAGGGACTAAAATTAGGCTTCCGGCACCACACTCATCAGACGAAACGCGGAATTGCTTCCACTTCACGCCTGTTTTCTGTGTGGTCGTGGTATTACACCGGGCGAGCCGGCCCATTCGTGCGAAGATGTTAAAGCGGGCTCTACCACTGTTAAAACTCTCTACACTGGATGGATGTTTGTTGGAGTGTAGCCTAAACGGTAGAACGGATCTCGATGAAAGGCTTACGTATACGATTATAATCTGGAAGAACACATAGGCTTCTTTTTTAATTCCACGCGGACGGAGTCACGGGTACTAGCTAGTATATATAAAATATATCGTCAATGCTTTCCGTTAATGTTATTTTAAATGATTGTATTGTTTTCTTCTATCTTGTTCTCATAATCCTTCTTAAGTAAATAGCGTATATTTTCATATTATTATGAATAACATATGACTGTTTGTTACCAGAATGATTTAAAATAAAAATAAAATGAGAAATGACTCGTTGAGGAGTAATTTTTTTAAATATCAACAAACATGTTTAGATTCGATCGAATTCCCTCAGATATCCCTCTGTAGTCAGTTTCCCACGTTCTAGACCTAGTATTGGAATACATTGATCTGGTTTTAAGTCGATAATTCGATGGCTCATACGTACAAAGTTACAACTCGTGTTTTGAAAAAAAAATTTGCGCTTTTCAATCTCTACAAATAAATCACATTAAAAATCTTAATTGATAAAAGAAAATTTAAAGACAGTTGGAGCTCTGCTTCCCAGATAGGGGAACTAAAAAATATGTTATGAATGGAATATACCCAGGTAGTTACATAACAACACTCCTGTGTTGTTATTTATTATTATTGAAAATTTGTATTTTTTGAGTTACAACTATGTTCGTAGTAGCCGTCGAGTTGTAATGCCCAGGAATTCGCAACGATTCGGCGTAGGACACCTGACATAGATTGTGCTGTTACTCTCGAATAATATTTATTTAATTGTTAGCAAAAGTTACATTCCATTCCTTCAAATAATCTAGTATAAATACGAGTCCAAAATCGATTTTATATTTCAATTCAATTCGATTAAACATCGATTAACGTCGACATCGAAGTTAAATTCTTGTAAATTGTATATTGGACACGACATAAAGTTACAAACATTTTGCAAATACATTTAGAAGTGTGGTGTGAAAAGAAACGAAAATAAAATCATTTTTAACTTCATAAACAAATGTAATCAATTGAAAGTATAAACAACTAGCTGTTGCTCGCGACTTCTTCCGCGTGTAACAAAACACAGCCTCACTACTCACTGATAACGTAGCTTTTTAATAGTGTAAGAATTTTTTAAATCGACCCAGTAGTTTTTGAGTTACATACAAAAATACAAAACTTCGAAGATATGATTTGTTAAATACTTTGTAGTCTTTAGATCTATTGAGTTTAAATCTTACTAATGTTATAAATGCGAAAGTTTAGATGGATGGATGGATGGATGGATGTTTGTTAATGTTTGTAGCCTAAACGGCTGAACGGATCTCCATGAAATTTGGCACAGGTTTAGAGCATAGTCTGGAAGAACACATAGGCTACTTTTTATCCCGAGAATAGTTACGGTTCCCGTGGGATTCATTAATTAAGTTTTTTAATGTTTACTCGATCATTCTGCAACGGTTCAACATATCTTATTGAAATTTGGCACAGATATAAAACAAAGTCTGGAGTACACATGGGATAAGCTTCATCCCCGAGAAATGTCCGGTTCCCGGGATAGGTAGCTTTTTGTTATTTATATAGTTCGTATGTTTTCTAATACCACGCGGACGAAGTCGCGGGCAACAGCTCGTAATTAATAATGATGCATTTTAAAGGCAATATGCGGACTATAAAAATGCATTCATTTTTTATTCTTGATTTTGGTTGGTGATTGTGGTTTAGGTTATAACGCATCTGTTATTTTCATATACATCTGCCAAACACCTGCTTACTCATCGCTTCTTGTTCAAGTTTTATGCACACGTCTTTATAACCTCAAAACAATTTATCCATAGCTATACTATAATAAACCGTATAGACTACTTCTTGGCGTAGGATGTCGGCAATCACATGTTTTTAAATAATTCGTTATTTAATAAAAAGCCTTACTTACGAAGGTTTTAGGCTAATTTCACGCTATAAAATTAAGGGGGAAAATGAATTAGAAAACAAAATTACGTGGGAAAGGGACCTTAAACTACAAGCTACATGGATGGATGGATAGATGTTTGTGAGAGTCTGTAGCCTAAACGGCTATACGGATTTCTATGAAATTTGGCATAGATGTAGAAGATAGTCTGGAAGAAAACATAGACTAATTACTTTTTTTTTATTCTACGCGGATGAAGTCGATGGCTAGTGTCAAAATAAATATAAACGCACTAGAATTTTGATGATTAAAATGAATAATTCAGATATTATTCAAGCAATTCTTCCAGACCAGGGGACCGGACAAAGGGGTGTTTCAGGGGGTGGTACCAATGGAGTTATTTTCATACCGGATTAATTTCAAAAGGGATGGATTCCAATTCAAGATTATGACGGATTGAAGATAGGATTTTTGCGACAATAATGGTTTTTGTAACTGTCTATACGTTGCCGGGAACTTTGCAAATGAGTTCACTCTCAGTTTGCAAACTTCGATTAATTTATCGTTTATCTTCGTTGATAGGTTTCCAACTTTGTATGTGATAGATAGATTGTGTAAGTCGTTCATTTGTAATCTGCCTAGGTTTATAAAAAGTCGGAGTAATAAAATGTTATCTGAGAGAGAGTGTTTTATTTCTTACTAATATAATAAACGCGAAATTATCTAAACTTTGAGGATGAATGGATGGATGTTTGTTTGAGTTTGTGGCTTAACTGAGAACGGATCTCGATGATTGTCATGTCTGGAAGAACACGTAGGATAATTACTTTTGTTTCTTAATTCCACGTAAACAAGAGTTTTATCCTAATAATTTATGTAATTTTAACAATATTTTTGTATAAAAGCTGGTTATCCAATAAAAGCATTTAATTCGAACAGTCCTCAAATCCTCGAACTACGAACAAGTTTTAAGTGCTCTTATAGACTCGGCTCCTGTTAGCAACTTTGTATCGACATTTTTTGTTACAGGAATTATTTCAACTAGTTGTTCCTTGCGACTTCGTCTATGTAAAATTAAAAAATATAGCCTATGTTATTCAGCGATAACATAGCTTTTTAATGGCGAAATAATTTTTGAAATCGACTCAGTAGTTTTTGAGTTATTTCAATATATATAATGCAAATCTTTCCTCTTTATAATATTAGTATAGCTTATCGAGTTATTGTCCCTATATTGTAAACATTGTCGATATGTTTATTGTTTAATAGTTCGGAATTCTTAGTAAAGGAAAACATCATGTCTGCATATACCTGTAAAGAAATTAAATAGATTATCTATTTATATGTTTTATTTATTTACTAGCTTTCGACCGCGACTCCGTCCGCATGGATTAAAAAAACAAAAGTGAGTAGCCTGTGTTCTTCCAGACTATCCTCTACATCTATACCAAATTTCATCGAAATCCGTTCAGTCGTTTAGGCTACAAACTCTAACAAACATCCATCTAAACTTTCGCATTTATAATCACATCACCAGCGCACTATACGTCCCCACCGAGGGGCTCGGAGCCTACCCTAATATGGGGTGACTAGGCCATAGACAACCACGCTGGCCAAGTGCGGGTTGGTTGACTTCACACATATCTTTGAATTTCTTCGCCGATATGTGCAGGCATCACGATGTATTCCTTCACCGTAAGAACGTCGGGTAAATTATGTACATATGGAAATTCGAAAATCACATTGGTACGGCGGGATTCGAACCCAAGACCTGTAGATTACAAGTCAAGTGTTCAAACCACTGAGCCACCGACGCTCTCATGTACAATATTAACATTTAAATAAGATAATATGTAACATAACAGTTTGTTAGTTATTTGTAGATAAGTTTAAAGAATGACATAGTCATCTCTAAAATAGCGTTCACTCTAAAGTAGGGATGTGTTTCAATTGACAATGTCAATTCTTACTAGCGGTAAATAGAGAATGACCTTCGAATTCGATAGGCACTAAAATACCTCTGTGTATCCTTTTATCAATTATTAATGCATTATTGTAATATCTTACCCACAGCATGTAAAATTTAAAATTATTACCAAGCTGGATTATTAATTGTTGGTCACAATAATGCGTAGCGTGGGCGCAACGGAAATGTATACAAGTTTTGTATATTACGATTAATACAACACACTTAGAACAAAAGTAGCCTGTGTTCTTCTATTCTCTACATCTATGCCAGATTTCATAGAAATCTGTTCAGCATTTTAGGCTACAATCTCTAACAAACACTCATCTAAATTTCGCATTTACAATAACTACTAGCTTACACCCACGGATTCTTCACGTGGAATTAAAAAAAAACAAAAGCGAGTAGCCTATGTGGTCTTCCAAATTATCCTCTACATCTGTACCAAATTTCATCGAAATCCGTTCAGCCGTTTAGGCTACAAATTCTAACAAACATCCATCTAAACTTCCGCATTTATAATATTAGTACGATTAGTAAGATTATGTTGGTATTTATGATTTGTCCTATGTCAGTTGTTTTTTTTAGAAACTTGTTCAATTTCTATTTCAAGGTAACAATTTGATTAGAAATTAGATTCACCATTAACTTGCCCTTGTCCCAATAGAGGGTAGGCACAGTGCTGCTTCCATACCTCTCTCAACCGTTATATCTTGATTCGTTTTTTTTTATTGAAAATTTTACATAAAAAACAAAGTAAATAGATGCACAAATACGGCTCCGCAAAAACCATATAGTTGGCTTGTCCGCGGGTGCGGTGTTACAATATATATATGTAGAGAGTCGTAGTGGACTGTAGCATACTTCATGACATTTTTTTTGTGTAAAATTATATAAACTTACTTCCCGTGCGACTTCATCCGCACGAAATTATGAAAATTTTATTTTATTGTTTACATTTGTCAAATTATCAGAAATGTCAAAATGACATGACATGACAAACCTTGACAATCTTGCTTTCTTGATGTTGGCAACAACTTATGGTCTCTTTCCTACATCAGGGTTTTTATCCAAAATATTTACCCCCTAATTTAATGGCGTTAAAATATATAGCCTAAACCGTGACGCAAGTGTAGGGCTTTTTATTGAAAAAAGAATTATTCAAAAACATGCTGTGATTGCTGACATCTTAGGCAACAAAGAAGTGAGGGTTTACGCTTTATTATAATAGTATAGATACTGTATACAAACATACTCCCTTAAGTATATCTCCTCTATCCTCTTTCACACAATCCATACATACTTCGGTCTTCTATCTTTGTAGCCATTTTTAATACTCTATTGTTTATGTCTTTTGTGATGTATTTCCCAGTCAATGACAGAATATTATTAGAACGTTGCCCTAAATGTTTGAACAATGTTTTATTGTTGCAATAAAGTTTAGAGTAAAGTGGAGAGTATGATTTAAATAGACTTGTTCAGAGGTTTTACAGCCGCTTTACGATACGTGGCTAATGGACGACTGTTTAACGAGAGCTAACTAAATTTGAAATGTAGATGAAACTAAGATATCTGATTTAGGCAAACGAGCAAGCGGCCTGAATCCACCGAAATGGAAAGCGACCGCTGCCCATAAACATCCGCAATTGCAGATGCGTCGCCTACCCTTATACGATAGTGGAGGAGATGTACATAAAGAGGATATTTCCCCTTCCTATTTATCTCCTCCGCCGTCAAATCCACTTCCCCTTCCCATCCTCTCTTTATAAGAAAAGGGTGGTAAAGAGAAAGAGACTTAAAATGGGCCTCCTGCACCACACTCATCAGACGAAACGTGGAATTGCTTCCACTTCACGCCTGTCTTCTGTATGGTCGTGGTATTGCATAGGGCGAGCCGGCCAATTCGTGCAAAGATGTTAAAGCGGGCTCTACCACTGTTAAACTTTCGCACTGTTGTGCGATTGTCGATTGTTTCACAGTCAACTGTTTAGTTGCACAACTAAAAATCGAGTAGTGTCCTCCATATAAGGACATAGTAATCAAAGACTAACCAATTGTGCGATGTTTTAGTTAAATGTGCGCGCTTAAAATTATGAAAAACGAGCTGTTGCCCGCGACTTCGTCCGCGTAGTATTAGAAAACATACAAACTATATAAATTACAAAAAGTTACGTATCCCTCGGGAACCGGACTTTTCCCGGGGATGAAGCTTATCCCATGTGTACTCCAGACTTTGTTTTATATCTGTGCCAAATTTCAATAAGATATGTTGAACCGTTGCAGAATGATCGAGTGAACATTAAAAACTAAATTAATGAATCCCACGGGAATCGTAACTATTCCCGGGATAAAAAGTAGCCTATGTGTTCTTCCAGACTATGCTCTAAACCTGTGCCAAATTTCATAGAGATCCGTTCAGCCGTTTAGGCTACAAACGCTAACAAACATCCATCCATCCATCCATCTATCCATCCATCCATCTAAACTTTCGCATTTATAATATTAGTAAGAAGTAAGATAGTCAACATGCCGAGTTCGAAACTTAATCGCTATTGCTCTTATTTCTAAATCTTTTTCACGTTTTCGAGTATATTCATGAACTAGATTAAGTAGAGATTTTTGTTTTTTAAATTCATTTGGGTTATGTCTTTTTAATTATTTTTTAAATTATAATAAGAAAGATCGTTCAGTATCGCAGTATAACGTAGTAAGGGCCAGGCCCTAGGGCCGCCAGTTATTTCGGGCCGGCGGGCCATGTGGTGTATAAACGTTCTTACATCAAACGAACAAAAGAATGAAGTTTATGAAGAAAGTAAAAATAAAACTTGATGTATACAGGATGTTCAAACATACTGAGATCATCATTTATTTGATAATTAATTTACTCTAGGATATTTATTCTATTAAAAAGTACAACTATTCTCTTTGTATATTTAATTTTGAAAAAAAAAAAAATCCTTTGGGATTCTAAAACTCCAGTGATTGTGAATAATTTTATTTTTCAAAGTAATATCATTGTTTGCAGTTTAATTCTTTCTTAATAATATTTATGTAACAGTCGTTAAGGGCTTTTTTTACTTTAAAAACAAGCGAGCCCATAATGCATGTTAATGCGGCCTAAAAATTTAATAAAATTCAAAGTTTGTTAATAGAGTTTTTAATAAATTTAAAAAAAGCGACAATTAAAACATACATTTAAAATTTCGATTATTTTATCACTGTAAATATAATCATCCTATATGAAGACGTCGGGGCCCCAATGAAGAGGCGGAGGTCGATGCCAAAAGCGGGCGTCGAACCCGCTACATCTGCTCTGCGCACGCGCCGTTCATTCATAGCAGCTTTGAGTGCGCTTTTTTTAGTTACAATATTTTAAAATTACCGATTTATTTATTAATACTTCGATATTTGTATTTTTACAAGATAAATGTATTAACACCTTTTATTTAAAACTAGCTGTTCCCGTGCGCCTTCATTCGCATGAAATTATGAAAATTGTTTTATTGATTTGTCAAATTTAATTGCAAACGTCAAAATGACAGACATGACATGATGACCAAGCATGTTAATTTTGCTTCCTTGATGTTGGCAGCAACTTATCGTCTTAATATTTTGGATAAAAACCCCAATGTGAGAAAGAGACCATAAGTTGCTGCCAACATCAAGGAAGCAAGGTTGCTATGATTTGTCAGCATGTCAGACATTTGCAATTGATAATTAGATACATGTAAACAATAAACGGAGTTTTCAAGATTTTATGCGGATGAAGCCGCACGGGAACAGCTAGTAGGTAATAAAAGAGATTTTAGTAATTACAATCTTGAACAAGAATGTGAGTTGCCCAAATCACATTCTTGTTCGACGAATTGATGGGGACATAAACCAGAAAGTGTTAAGATTGAATATGGATGGCTACAAATGAAGAGGAAGACCGAAGAAAGTATGGATTGTGTGAAAGGGGATATGCTTAAGAAAGTAGTGGATTCAGTTATGGCTGATAGAGATGTATGGAAGACCAGCACATACTGTGCCGACCTTGGGATAAGGGCAAGTGGATGATGAATGTGAGTTGCCCACACAACTAAAATATATTGGTTATCTAATACCAACAAATCAACGTCTTGTTACATTAATTAAAGTTATAACCGTGGGTTCACACTGTCGGATGTGTTGTGTACAAAAATATCTTGTCATCCCACTCAATCACTAATGATATAACACAAATTATTTACATGATAAGACATTCACAGAAATCATTCTATTATAAGTGTAGAATTTCACTTAAAAGTCACTAAAGTAATTTGATTTTCTGATGAGCATGTCCTGGACTCCGAATTTTGGTTCCCTTTCCTCTCTTTTTGTATAGTATGGGATTGGAGGGGAATGTGAATTTTGCAAGGGATGGGATGCATAGGTAGGGAAAATATCCTCTTTCTGAGCGTATCTCTGTCGATTAAAGGTAGATACCGACAGACATCCGTATAGACAAATACGGATCTGTCATCTGTCTTCGATATCTTGGTGAATTCCGGTGGCCATATGTTTTAGAAAGGCTTAAAGAGATGTACATTTTAACTGAGAAATTTTAAGTTGTATACACGTCAATTTTAACTTTACAGTTCGACTGTTCAGTTAAGTTGTAGATGTGTAGCTTAATAACAAGTCATATCATAGCATTTTCCTCACATTTTCGAATTCAGGCAATCAAAAAATGAGAGTCTATTCTGTACTTTTTCCTTTTTTTCTGATTAAATTGAACGCGTCGGGTTCGTGGCGTCCCGCGGGACTCGCGGGATCGGTGGCGTTAATCCTGGAAGCGACGGGATATAGTTTTGTATTTCTATTTGAATTTGGATCTTTGTTCTGTGTTTTTAAATGTTCAGGGAATTGATTCCTTGATACGAATCGGGTAAATAAAAATACACTTATTGTTTCATATTTCTTTATTTGATGACTTCTCTGGAAAATTTATGTTGCATAGACATGCACATATACGTAACTATATGGTGCTTGTGACTTCTTCCGCGTGAAATTAAAAAAAATAATAAAAAATGTAGCCTACGTTACTCATTGATATCTTAGCTTTTTAATGTAAAATGTAAAACTGTATTTATTTAATTTGTATATAATATTTAGGTAAATTTTTAGAGGATTTTTTTTTTATTGTAAGTTTGAGAGTAGCCCCCATAGTAGAGAAGGTTAGGAGTAAAAGGTTAGCATGGTTTGGGCATGTTATGAGGAGGGATGAATCGCATGTTACAAGGAGAACGTTAGTTATGAGTGTGGAAGGGTACATCGGTAGAGGTAGACCTAGAAAGAGATGGATGGATTGTGTAAAAGGTGACATGATCAAGAAGGGAGTGATGACTGAGATGACGTATGATAGGGTTATGTGGAGGACAAAAACCTGTTGCGCCGACCCTACGGGAGTAGGATAAGGAGATGATGATGATGATGATTTAGGTAAATTTTTAACTACAAAAGCATCTAAATTGGCAAATCTTCAGCGTAAATAAACACATTGAAGTTTCCGCAGCTTGTTTACCCCCTTTTCTGATGAAAAACCGTTAGCTGCTTCATAAAAAAGTTTAAACATCAATAATTTCTACAAAACGGTAATTTTAGGCATCTTTGTAATCCTTTGTTTTTCTCAAGACATTTTGAAATTCGAATCCATTGATGTGAATTGCAAAATTGTAGTGGAGGGCACTGGCCGGAAATGAGGTTTGATATACAACCTCCTTTGTCTGAAAAAAAATAAGCATATTTGAATTACATGAGGACATAGACTGATGTTCGCAAATTCGATGATAAACAAAGCTTTGGTAAAATTCATTTATTCAAAGTCAAAGTATGTCATATGTTAATTTTATTGTCGGAGATTATGGGTTACTGCTGGACATTGGGGTGTTTGTGTACACCGTTTTGTCGTGTCGTGTTATTCTTTCCTTTCTTAAGAGAATGAAAGGGAAAAAATATAACTTTAGTAAGAGACCGTATGTTACACGTAGTGTTTTGTTTTAGTTGGTTTTCATTGAGATAGATTTTACTTTCTTTTTCAACCATTTATGTTTGTGTTTTTAACTACAACTGCAGTATTATTTTCGTCCTTATAATAACAATTCTAAGGCATTTCTTAAGTATTAAGTATAGGAATTGTACACTAAGGGACTTATTTAGTGACTTCTTTTCAGTGGTGTTGAATAATCTCTTAATCTAATAATTTATCGTATCGTGTCTGATAATGGAGTTACTTATTTTTGCAAATATAAAATATGCTCCGTTCATTCCCCCGAGATTTGATTGAAATGTGCGCCAGTGACCTGTTTGCGTAAGATCTCTTGCAAAATACTGAACAGTAAGGAAAACAATGAAAAATATTATTTACAAAAGTTATCTAAAAGAAATAAAAATCTACGTCAACATTTGCTATATAACTACTATCTTTCGCCCGCGACTCCTGCGTGGAGTTAAAAAGCAAAAGTAAATAGACTATGTGTTCGTCCAGACTATGTTCTATATCTGTGCCAACATTCATCGAGATCCGTTCAGTAATTTAGGCTACAAACTTTAAGATGCATTCATCCAAACTTACGCATTTAAAATATTAGTAAGATGTAATTAATTAAACAGGAAAAACGTCTATTAACATATTGTCTTGTTACCAGCTCACTATACGTCCCCACCGAGGGGCTCGGAGCCTACCCTAATAAGGGGTGACTAGGCCATAGTCAACCACGCTGGCCAAGTGCGGGTTGGTTGACTTCACACATACCTTTGAATTTCTTCGCCGAAATGTGCAGGCATCACGATGTTTTCCTTCACCGTAAGAACGTCGGGTAAACTATGCACATACGAAAATTCGAAAAATCGAAAATCACATTGGTACATGGCGGGATTCGAACCCAAGACCTGTAGATTACAAGTTAAGTGTTCAAACCACTGAGCCACCGACGCTCTTAACGCTATTAACGCTATTAACATATATTTTTTTCATTTTCTTAGATTATTTTGTAATATTTTTAAGATGAGTAGACTATGTTTACATTATATAAATTTGATGGGAAAAATGTCCTTTTCCACTGGAGATATTTTAGTAGAATCTTGTAGTAAATACAAAAAATAATAAACACAGCAAAATGTACTGTGTGTTAGAATAAGATATATGTAGTTAAATAACTTTTGCCTGTGCTTTAGTCCACGCGGAAGTAAGAAAAAAATTGAAAACACGTTTAAAAAAACTGCAACAAAATCCGTTGCCAAGTTTTAAAGATCTAAGCATACAGACAGACTTTGTTTTCTCTACTGGTATTAGAAAGAGGAAAGATTAGTATTTTTATATATATTGAAATAACTAAAAAACTACTGGACCGATTTTAAAAATTCTTTCACCGTTAAAAAAGTAATTTATGTGTGAGTAACATAGGCTCTATTTTTTATTATTTGTTTATTACACGCGTGAGAAGTCGCGAGGAACAGCTAGTATACTATATAGTACGTAATAACTTACAATAGTTAAGAGAAGCATTTAAAAAGATTCCATAGTAACATTCAATAAACGGCACCTGTAAAATGTATCAAAGTAACTTTATCTATTCCTTCGGCTGTAAAAGTTCATAATTATGCAAATACTTTGTTTGTAACAATGCTCGGAACAATGAGATTCCAGACGATTGCGATATTGGGGTGGTCATCCGAGCGAGCGGGAGCTCCTATGCTTTCACACGCGGGTAGAAATCAGACGGTACAGTACTGCAATGTTGTACAGGCAGTACCGTCTAACAGTGACGTGATTAGCTTTAGTACAGTGGATAAAATGTATCAAATTGTAATTGAATACGTGACATACTATCAGAAGTTATTGATTTTTTTTGTACGTAACAGTGTATGCGTTTTGAGTACTTATTTATTAATTTTGATCTAAACGTCAAATATACTAATTATACCTTCTTACTAATTTTAAAGTATGCGTATTTTTGGATGGATGGATGGATGTTTCTACCCACGTATATCCAAAACAACAAAGGTTAACAGATACCAATGGAATTTACTGTAATAATTTACTGTATACTTTTTTAATTCTGTGCAGACAAAGTCGGTGACAAAAACTAATTCAGATACACAATTGCATGAACAGTACTACAATACCTTTGTCGGATTGTTCTGTCCTTGTGTTAACATAGTATAAGTGAAGCAAATGTCGCCGTTTAGCATTTGCGACTGACATTTTTGCGCGGCGACCTTATTTTTGACATTTGTCGGGCGCCATTTTGAAAGTTTTCGCGGGCGATCGTATCGTTACGCTTTTGTTATGAAATTGTGTCGGGATTTATGATGGCTCCCTTTACTGTTGCCTGTTTTATTACGATCGTTAATGCTTTATATTTCTGCCGTCTTATACTATTAAAATCATATTATGTGATTTAAAACAATATATTCGATATTAAATACCAAGGTAACCTCTAACCTAACCTCTCTCTCTTCTATTCCTATATCCCCAGAGTGGGGCAGAGGGCGTCCACAGTACGCTGCCAGCTCGCTTAGCCTAACCTAAATCTTGAAAAAAATATTTTAAAATAAAGGCGATAAACGAACAAGCTGCCACTTGAAGTCGCCAATACAACGAAATGACCGTTGCTTTCAGATGAGAGAAAGAACGTTCAAAAGATTTTTTCCTCATTACGAATGATTATTAAATTATTGATAACTAGCTTTCGCTCGCGACTCCTTCTGCGTGGAATTACAATAAAGTTAGGAGCCTATGTGTTCTTCTTGTCTACATGTATGCCAAATTCAATCGAGATCCATTCAGCTGATTAAGCTACAAACTCTAACTACATAAGTTAACACAATAACGTTTTCAATGTAGATAAAAACAACCGGAAGTCAAAAAGTTACTATTAACGACATAAAGTAATTTGAACGCATTATTTTTCGATCGATAAATTCTTGTCGGTCGTTTTGAATCGTGTTTAACGACGACAGTAAAAAGTAATGTGTTTATGATGTGCTTAAGTAATGTTGATTTAATTATTTACGCAGCTGCTACTTACTTACGAGCTTGCTTTCTACCGCGGCTTCATTCGCGTGGAATTAAAAAAAATTAGCTCATGTGTTTTTCCAGACTATCCTACATCTATATGAAATTTCTTTGAAATCCGTTCAGCCGTTTAGGCTACAAACTGTAACAGACTTCTATCCATCTAAACTTTCGCATTTATAATATTAGTATGAATACTGTTGGTAGTTGGTAGAATAAAACTTTGTAAGACTAGTGTTTGCTTTCGTTGTACTATTGGTTCCCAAACAGACGACCATGGAGCACCGGTGGATAGTAAAAACATGGTCCGAGTATATGATCATTTAGAAGGTACTTGAGTCTTAACGAAAAGGGAGCATGAAAATTTTCTAACATTTCTGTACTTTAGCAGGATTTCTTTTTTTAATCCTGTCTGCATCGACAAAGTATGAGATTTTTTCAACTTTATCGGAAAAGTAACTAAAACAAAACGGATTTTTAACAAACTTTCAACAGTGATTAGAATATAACAACAACAAATAATGATAGGAATAATAATATAATAGTGGTCCTTGACCAAGACAACGTTCGGAATACAGTGGGAATAATCAATTGTTTGCCCGTGCATTTTACCTATGTATAAAACTTGTAAATCTTTTAACTATACCTAAAATGTCTCCACTTCGCTAAACGTAATAACCGTAAGAAAATGGCACTAAAACATTGAACAATATTACGATCTTCACTCCTGTAGCATCCTTTCGCGCCCTTTTAACCGTTAGCGGCCATCTTGCAACGTCGCCAACATGGCGGATTTAGTGCGTCGTAAAGCCAAAATTAACAAAAGGTTTGGCAGCTGACGGGTTTTAAATATAAAATTATGATGGAAATCGGCCGGTCGATACTGACGTATTGGTAACAGAGTGCGGTTATTTATGGAATATTGGTGCACGGCTTCCTGCCTTGAGAAACTCACTGGATTATAATAATATTTTTCAATTGCAAGTTGAGGCATACTTATTGTTATTCTTCATCACCAGCTTACTATACGTCCCCACCGAGGGGCTCGGAGTATACCCTAAATTAGGGTGACTAGGCCATAGTCAACCACACTGCACTGCGGGTTGGTTGACTTCACACATATCTTTGAATTTCTTTTCCGATATGTGCAGGTTGAATCACGATGTTTTCCTTCACCGTAATAACGTCGGGTAAATTATGTACGTTATCTGTGTTAATTTAAAAAAAAATTCAAAATTTTTATAAAAGTTTTTTTTTAATTCCGAGCAGACGTATTTGCTCGTAACCAGTGTTAGATATAGTTATGTTCATTATGAGTCATTTGAGGTTCGACCCTCGAATATCCCGCGTGGGGCTCTGTAGGGGATTGACGTCATCGTGAAAACTAAATAACATATTAGGTGTGAGTCAACCACAAGAATACATACATATGTACAATCGGGGAAACTATCGGTATCCACAATAAAAGTTACAATTGTTTGAATATTAAACGAACAAAACCCAACACAACTTAGCTTTGAAATATATCTGTACGAAAAATTTATTACTATACTTATTTTTAATTCCTTTCCCTTCCCATCCTTCCATCAAAAGGTTGCGATGGTTGCAAGATGGATGGATGGATGTTTGTTTGAGTTTGCAGCCTAAACTGCTGAACGGATTTCAATGAAATTTGGCATATTTGTAGAGCATAGTCTGGAAGATGACATTGGCTACTCACTATTGTTTTTATTTAATTCCACGCGGACAGCGTCGCCGCCAAAAACTCGTTTGTAATATTAGTCACCTATAGAAAGATGCCTTTGTTAACTCGAGTAAAGTCGGAGCTGGTGAACGTGTAACGTCAGGTAGGAAGTAAAATCTTTTCATACAAAATAACACAATAACAATTTGAACAATTTGTCTCTAGGAAAACCTTTACGAATGATGTCGTAAAGTACTACGAAAGTGGGCTAGCGTTGTCTATACACCATTACCGAAGAGATTTAAATCTATACTATTATAATAAAGCGTAAACACACACTTCTTTGTTGCCTAAGATGTCAGCAATTACAGCATGTTTTTGAATAATTCCTTTTTCAATAAAAAGCCCTACACTTGTGTCACGCTTTAGGCTATGTATTTTAACGCCATTGAACTTATGGGATAAATATTTTGGATAAAAACCTAAATGTGGGAAAGAGACCATAAGTTGCTGCCAACATCAAGGAAGGAAAGTTGTCGTGTCATGTCATTTTGACATTTGTAATTGCTAATTTGACAGATGTAAACAATAAAACAAAATTTTCATAATTTAATGCGGATGAAGTCGCACTTGAACAGCTAGTATGTCATAAAGCGGACGTTAGAAAAATCTCAACAAAAACATTGACTAGTACAAGAAAACAATCTGTGATACTATATTTGTTTAAGTTTTAAATAAAAAAATCACTTTTAATCGAGTAAAGCAACACGTATTGCGTAATATTAACAGAAAAAAGACCGCGATAAAAATTTGACATTTCTTATTTTAAAATTATATTTTTTATTTTTTACAAATGGCATTTTAACTAAAACTATAGAAACTCCTTCGACAAAATTTGTTACCTTAATTCTGTCAAATGGTGTTTATCTATTGTCTAATAAATATGTTAACATAATATAGAATATCTGTAAGCAATAAATAAATAAAAAAATAAAAGTTTAATTAAATTGTTATTAGGTGTATCTTGATTAAATTACTTTTCAAAGAACTTTGGTAACATAATAACAATAATTTTATCGGATTTAGAAAAAAAACTATAACATATTTTATTAAAAATGCATGAAATTTTTAATTTGACATTAAATAACAAGCAAATTTCATTAGTCGATGCATCAAAATTGCACCATCATTCAGTCTGCCTACCCAGTCTGAGGGGGTCGTGATAGAGCGAGAATTAGGTTAACGATATTAACTGACATACCTTGAATCCCATAAAATAATGGCGTATATATTAAAAACCACAGAGTAATAAAAGTCAGTGATTTTTATTTCAGTCTTTTTATTAATTTTTTTTCAATATGTAGACTAGAATTTAAGACATTGTTAGGTTAGGTATAAGTACCTTAAGACTTAAGGCTAAAATACAGTAATAATTACACAAAAATAAAGAATTAAAAACAAACCAAAGAGTAGATATTAAATCAAGAAAGATGATAAGATTTGACGCCATCTTGGCACACCCATTTCTTCAAAATTAATTACATCATAGGCTTACGTAAACATTTTAGTAATATTTTCTCTTATTTGTACTAAAAAAATCTTACTTTAGTGTACTTTTAGTCGATAAAAGCTTTGTAATAATATAATCTGTGCGTTGCGACCCCGTGACCGGGCCATCGACCCCGCGTCCATCCCATTGTGTCGGCCGCCTGGAAAATGCCCGCTCTATTAATTTGAACCGTTTACATTCAGTTCCGGTAGTTTTTAGACCGTTCACTAAAACAATGGACATTTTTTCGCTTATTTTCTAACCTGTGAAAGTTTTGGCGCGAACTTTGATTTAAAATAATATTTGATTTAGCCGTTTTATTCCTTTTTTGTCGTTTTTTTTACAGTCAGCCAGTCATTTATATTTTTTTAAATAGTTCTATAGTACCGTTTGAATATGGAACAGATTTTTTTACACTATCTTCCGAGCGCGATTCCGTCCGCATGAAATAAAAAACAAAAGGATGTAGCCTATGTATTCTTCCAGACAATCGACAAATCGACAATCGCACAACAGTCGAGCGATAGTTATGTCAAAGGTGTGCGCCCCTGAAACAACTTGAAATTAGGTTAAATAAGGATACAAAGAGTTTCAACTTGCAATATAGTCACTTAAGTAAGGAAGAGCATTCCTCACTATTGTAGAGATTCTAGAGTAAAATGCGAATAAAAAACTCTAAATCGCACCAAGGACTGAAGGAAAACAAGTATTGGAGTACACGTTAATATACGACTAACAACCTTAACTACAACAAATAAAGTAGTATATCCCTTGGCAAGATTTATAGACGACATCAAAGCTTATATTGCATTTGAAATTCATCTCTATTCTCAATGTGTTAAAATACAAATTCCTCTGTCATTTTATTGACGCGCTTCGAAATATAAAGTTCGTTTTATTGGTAACATAAATTAGACTCTAATACGAAGTTTCGAGAGTTGATTTTTCCTTGTATTTTATTGTCTTTAAACACGTTATGTTAAGGGTTGTATTACATTTGATTGATTGAATTTATTTGATAGAGGATCGATTCGAATCACTGCGATACGGTTGTGAGAAACTTCGATAGTAATATGTTATTATCGTGTAGTAAGAAATAAGCACCTTTTTCATGGTTTTAATACAACGATTGACTAGGTAAGTCTATACTAGTCATACTTTGATATTATAAATGAGAAGTTGATATGGATGGATGGATGTTTGTAGCTTAAACTGCTGAACGGATCTCGATCAGGCATAGAAGTAGAGGATAGTCTGGAAGAACACATAAATTTTGTACTTTTTTTTCTATAATACAAGGTGGCAAACGAGCATGTGGCCACCTGAATCCACCAAAATGGGAGGCGACCGCTGCCCATAAACATCCGCAATTGTAGATGCGTTGCCTACCCTTAATTGACAGAGGAGGAGACGCTCATAAAGAGAACATTTGCCCTTCGTATGCGTCTCCTCCACCGTCAAATCCTCCTTTCCTTCCCATCCTATTCCCTTAAGAATAGGGTGGAAAGGGAAAGGGACTAAAG
The DNA here is from genome assembly GCF_000836215.1 of Papilio polytes. NCBI lineage: Eukaryota > Metazoa > Arthropoda > Insecta > Lepidoptera > Papilionidae > Papilio > Papilio polytes. The sequence goes on along the minus strand of NW_013525035.1, from coordinate 4,900,442 downwards.
TTAGGCCACACTCATCAGACGAAACGCGGAATTAATTTCACTTCACTCCCGTTTTCTGTGTGGTCGTGGTATTACATCGAGCGAGCCGGCCCATTCGTGCGAAGATGTTAAAGCCGGCTCTACCACTGTTCTGGCTAGCACTGCTTGTGGCAACTGGCATCAGTAAGTGAAATTATTTTTGTTATTCCTGACTACAATGTGAACACACCTTAAAGGGCATGTATAGCTTACAAGGTTTAGCCTAGGCTGGGAAATCACGACCCGGTCCGCTTCGGTTCATTACACCCGATCTGAGAGCTATTTTAAACTGTTCTGTAATCACAACTTGGAAACATCACGCTTGGTATTCAAATGGGGTTAGTTGAAACGAATTATTTGACGTTCAGTGAATTTCCGATTGATTGCTGTAAAGTCCATCGATACGTCGCACTAGTATTCTATAACTGTTTTTGTAACAGTAATAATAATTTATTTTGATATATCAATTTAGTCTATGTTACTTAAGGATAATCTGGCTTTCTAATGGTGAAAGAGTTTTTGAAATCAGTTGAGTAGTTTTTGAATTTACTTGTTACAAATACACCAATCTTTCCTCTTTACTTAATAGCAGAAAAGATGGAAATTTGAGGTCAAATCATTTTATTTTCTTTAAGAAGTCTGAGGCAGCTTTGTTCCTGTAGTTTCTTTTAGTTAGCTTTGATTATTCGAGGACGTTTATTATTCAGTATTTAGTTAACCTAAAATAAATAATATTTAGGTCCGTGTTGTGTAAAATATAAGACGGTTTTTTCCGCTATGAAATTCGATTTTTAAATTTCTCCATCCGTTATTGTAAAATGAACTTTATTGGGAATGAATTAAAGTTCTTGTTTGTTGTTTTAATATTCAGTTTCTTGTAAATCAATCGATCGATACGCAACAGCGTCTGCTGGCGATCAAACACCGATATTTTTGGAGTTTAATATTAAGGCGAAGTTGAACTTTTAATAACTACAAAGTAGCGCTTTTAAAAGTTAAGAATTCGGAACTAAAAACTGTTTAAAAAACATTTTTTGTCTCTTTTGGTTTTATTGGATTTTTAAAAAGTAAATAGCGGTTTAAATAATTTTTAGAAGAAGGAAAAAACCAATGCATTTATGTGTTAAATGCATAATTGTGCATACGAAATATGCAAGACCAAATAATTCTGAAAAAAACACAGTAGTTACCTTAAATCGAAATTTTGAAATAAAATGAAAACAATAAATACAAGTTCATAATTTAAATAAATGTAAAGATTAATATCGATGTTTTTGCGATCTTTATATCGACTTTTCCAGTAAAAACCATACATCTATCGAGGAAAGAAACAAGAAATCCAAAAGATGTATCCACTTAAATTCGAGTACCAGTCTGCCTTCTCCCGAGAGAGGGGCACTTTGCGTTACAGAAAGCGGCTGGAAATATAAAAATAGATCAAAACTGGCGCTGGCTTGTCGATGTCTATGAAAAAATATTGATTCACAGATACTTCTGGTTACTCATTCGCTTCTGGTATCACCATGTAGGAAATAAAACGTAAAATCTTCGAGTTACGTATTTATCTATTTCGAAATATAAAGAGGCAAACTGGAGGCAAACAGAGATGATCAAGGACGCTCAAGAAAATTGGCCCATTTCGCTAATTCTTTGTATTTGATCTACTCAGAACGATTTTATGAAGGAAATAGATAAAATATCTAGATTTTTGTCGATATAGAAGTTAATCTAAATTTCTACATACTTTTTATGTATGTATTTACTTCCGCACATATGAACTCGAAGTTTTATTGATTTAATAAAAAGAAAATATAGGAAAAGAGACAGATTAAAATCAAAAACTTTCAACACTAGTGGCTTGTTTGTAATACGTTTTGTACTAAGTATTATTAAATTGTATTCTTTTCTTCTATTATTAACCAAAATAAATAATTGCATTTTAATATTTAATCTTCAGTTTGCAAATCATAGACAAAACATAACCTTGAAATTTGACCTTGTCTTTGTCATCCTAAGGGATATTTGAAAAACCAGTGTTAAATGAACTCCCCTAAACGGAACCGTTTTATGCAACTTGTGCTCGGTTTGAGAAAATAATCTATAAGTTGAGGGTCATGTTATATTTGTCGTTCGTGCCCCACCCAAGTTTTCTCTGGAGCAATGCAGGACGAAAATTCTACATACCTATGAATAAGATTATTATTAGTTTCAGAATGAAAGTTATTATTATTAAGAGATAGTGGATGTCTTAATTAAAAACATTATTATAATTTATTGGACTAAAAAACACCTTCTCTTACGTTAATTTAGTAATTACATTAGTACAGTCAGCTGCATAAACATGTATACATTCATTAGCTACGTCATCGGTTTTAAAATAACATAAGAATTCGTCTGTATGCTTTCAACCATGATTGCATGTTATTGACGAATGTTGTAAGTATTTTTGAAACCAAAAGTCCTATAAATCTTTGTAAAGTTTTGTAAATGTCATAATTCGTATACAGCTGACTGTACATATCTATCAACCATTATATCTGAATTTACTTCCTTAAATATATATTCTTTTATAGGACACTTTCTTTGGATTTCAAGAAATTTGTTTTAGACTAGAAAACAGTATAAATCACGTTTTCAATAAGACCAAATAGTCTACTAATAAATACCTACTTCTATTTCTGATCATTCAAAATTATTATAATACTAGCTGTTCCCATGCGACTTCATTCGCATAAAATTATAAAAATTTCATTTTATTGTTCACATTTGTCACATTATCAATTGCAAATGTCAAAAAGACATGATGACAACCTTGCTTCCTTGATGTTGGCAGCAAGTTATGGTCTCTTTCCCACATTAGGGTTTTTATCCAAAATATTTACCCCTTCAATGGCGTTAAAATATATAGTCTAAAGCGTGACGCAAATGTAGGGCTTTTAATTAAAAAAATAATTTTTCATTAATATGCTGTAATTGCTGACATCTTAGGCAACAAAGTGTGTGTTTACGCTTTATTATAATAGTATAGATTTAACGCTAAAGATATCTTCAATATAAGTGATACTTCTAACAAAAGTTTCTTATAAAGTAGGTTAAGTGAGTTTTAAAGATCAAAGATTTGATGGCTTAGCAAAACTGTTTGTTTTAAAACCAGAAACAAATCTATTAGACCGCGCACACATTGGACACATCTATGGCACAACTGTTGTGCGAGTGTCGATTGTTTTGCAGCCCATTCAACTGTTTAGTTGCACAATTAAAATCGAGTGTATGGACCATTGTATAAGCTCATAGGAACCATAGCGAGACTAAACAGTTCAGCGATAGTTTAGTTTCCGGTATGCGCTTTTATTGAGTACGAGCTGTTGCCCGCGACTTCGTCCGCGTGTTATTAGAAGACATACGAACTATATAAATAACAAAAAGCTACGTATCCCTTGGGAACCGGTCACCTCGGGGATGAAGCTTATCCCATGTATATTCCAGACTTTGTTTTACATCTGTGCCAAATTTCAATAAGATATGTTGAACCGTTGCAGAATGATCGAGTAAACATTAAAAAACTAAATTAATTAATCCCACGGGAACTGTAACTTATCCCGGGATAAAAAGTAGCCTATGTGTTCTTCCAGATTATGCTCTAAACCTGTGCCAAATTTCATGGAGATCCGTTCAGCCGTTTCGGCTACAAACGCTAACAAACATCCATCCATCTATCTATCCATCCATCTATCCATCCATCCATCTAAACTTTCGCATTTATAATATTAGTAAGAGTAAGATTAGTAAGATTAGTAAGACTAATCTTACTAACTGGTGTTTGACTATGTTGTTATTCTATTTATCTAGGGAGCTCTAAATTTCTACACAACTAGAGGTGTATTGGCCAAGAAGTACTGAGAATATTGGGCTGTCAAGACATTTGAAAAGCGTTGTATAAATAACTAGCTGTTCCCGTGCGGCTTCATCCGCATGAAACTATAATTTTTTTATTGTTTACATTTGTCAAATTCTCAATTACCATTACAAAATTACCTTGCTTCCTTAATGTTGGCAGATTGTAGTCTAAGGTACCTTTTCCACGTGAATATTGTTTCCAATTTATTTACCACCAAGTTTGAGAACGTGAAAATATATATAGCCGCGTGCCTCAAGTGTATTTTTATTAAAGAACGAATTTTTTAAAAATATACTGCTGACATCTCATGCCACGAATTAGTGTGAGTTTACGCTTTATTATATTAGTATAGATTGTAGAGACCGTACTAAGACTGAAATTCATTACGTGGTAAACAGAGAAAGCCAGACAGCTGGAATGTTTCCAAATAATGCAAGAAGTATGGCTAATACGATAAAAACTTCAAACACTAAACACATGTGGTCTCAAGGACAATTGTTAAAGATGCTTTGTAGCTAACACTTCCGTAATAGTTGGTTATACTAGACGAAAATCAAGAAATTTTGACAGTGGTAGAGTCCACTTTAACATTTTTTTTTATAACATAAGGCGGCAAACGAGCAAGCGGCCACATGAAACCGCCAAAATGGCGAAGCGACTGCTGTCCATAGACATCCGCAATTGCAGATGCGTTGCCTACCCTTATACGACGGAGAAGGAGACGCACATAAAGAGGATATTTCCCCTTCTTATGCATCTCCTCCGCCGTCAAATCCACTTCCTCTTCCCAACTTCTTCTTATAAAAAAAAGGGCGGTAAAGAGAAAGGGATTTAAATTAGGCCTCTGGCACCAAACTCATCAGACGAAACACGGAATTGCTTCTATTTCACGCCTGTCTTCTGTGTGGTCGTGGTATTACACCGGACGTGCCGGCCCTGCAGTGCTAAGATGTTAAAGCGGGCACTACCACTGTTAAAACATTAATATCTTCGCACGAATGGGCCGACTCGCCCGGTGTAATAGACCACACAGAAGACAGGCGTGAAGTGGAAGGAATTCCGCGTTTCGTCTGATGAGTGTGTTGCCGGAGGCCTAATTTTAGTCTCTTTCAGGGATAGGAATTTGATTCTCTATCTTCATTTTCTTTTGGACAACGTAATGCATAAATTCGTCGTTAGATAAAAGGATACAGGGTGCTCGAATGTAATTAACTAACTACAATTCGGCACATTTTTCCTCATTCCAGTAATCCCTAACGCTGGTACGTTACGATAAATATCAGCCAAGTCGGGGTGAATTACCTCGTGCCAGAAACGAAACAGTCCCCTTGGGGGTACATCATGACCTTTTAAATCCGATATTGCTGACCAATTATACTTGACCCCTGAAGGATGTGACTTACTAACTCACACAAATATTACTAAACATTGACTGAAAACTAAACTTCTGAACTCTCGATGAAATTTGGCATAGATGTAGAGTAGAGTCTGGAATACATAGTCTAACTTTTGTTTTTATAATTCCACGCGGACGAAGTCGTCGACGAAAGTTATATGTTGTGTATGTTTGGATGGATGGATGAATACTTGTTACCACATAAGTAAAAAACGTCTGAATAGATTTAAATAAAATTTAGTACAGTAATAGAGTCAGGAATAAATTGTACAAAAAAGAAAAATATTAAATGCATCTTAAAGAAACAAGATCTTTAAATAAATTGTATATAATCGTAAAGAAATATATCTCAGTACTCTCCCAGCGTTGGGTAGTTTGAAATTTTATTTCTAGACTGAATCCACCGCAAGAGCAATCTCGAGCGCTGAGTGGCTTTGAGGGGATCTTTGTGACGTCATTCAATATGACTACCTGTGCGGTAAGTCAAACGACACGGAGATTATATTTGCTCTGTTTGAGACTTGACCGATTTTTATACAGAATTCTGCTGCTGAAGAGAAAAATGCTGGCGGTAGAACGCGGTAGGACGCGGTTGGGCGCGGTAGGGCGTCCCCCCAGGGCTCGGGGGTGAAAGGGGTCCCAACCAAAGTATTGTAAGGGGGACATGGATACTTACAATATTATAAATGCGAATGTTCAGATGAATGGATGGGTGGATGGATGTTTGTGAGAGTTTGTAGACTAAATGGCTTAACGGATTACTATGAAATTTTGGTAGAGAGGATTGTCTGGAAGACCACATAGGCTACTCAATTTTGTTTTTTTTTTTTTAATTCCATCGAACAGAGTCGCGGGCGGGAGCTAGTGTTATATATGTTGTTTTTATAATTGCTAATATGATTTACCTTTTGAACGTGAAGGAAATAGTAATTTTACTAATAATATAAATGCGAAAGTTTACCTGGATGTTTGTTAGAGTTTGTCGCATAAACGAAGGGACCTTGATTTAATTTGGAATAGATGTAGAGAATTGTCTGGAAGGACACAGACAACTTTTGTTTTAAATACACACGGACGGAGTCGCGGGCGAAAGCTAATTATAATGAAACTGTAAAAAATGTACTTAATCTACCCTTATCTGTAACTAAGTGAAGGTTTTATATATGTGTTATTAGTTTTGATTTTCCTCGCTACAGAAATCAAGGACAGAAAGCTTTGCAAACGTAGAATATTACTCTACATTTGCAGTGACCTTCGAGCAACAGGTTTATCGAACGGTTTCCCTCTGTGTGTGTAATGCGAGTGTATGTGTAACTAGTGTGTACAGTGTAATGTACACGAATCCTCAATGTGTAGGTTATGAGGGAAGGCGTTTGGTTTTCATTTGAAATACGACTCTGAAAAGCGTTGAAGTTACTTTCGTTTTTTGAATTTCGTAATTGCGTTTTTGTTTTTAATTTGTTGATACATAATAAATCTTTTAATTAGTATAACGTTGGATAAATAATAGTCTTTAGTATGGGTCACATAGTACGTAATTCAGAAAATTAATTCGTGGAAAGCCTCGCTAACGACGCGGGTAAACAAACGCTGTTTGTCTCCGTTTTAATTACCCGCTTCGAGGGTACGTTAGGGGGATGATTGCGCATTTTTTATAATACATTTTTTGATAAATTTCAAGTACTTATGACGTAATATTTATATATTAAAATCGATACTTGTACTGACAAATACCAGAGGTATTAGTGAGGTATGTTTTCGTGCTATTATAAACTACTAGATGTTTCCGTGCGGCTTCATCCACATGAAATTATTAAAAGTTTATTTTATTGTTTACATTTGTCAAATTGTCAATAGCAAATGTGAAAATGACATGACATGATGACGACCGTGCTTCCTTGATGTTGGCAGCAACTTATGGTCTCTTTCCCACATTAGGGATTTTATCCAAAATATTTACCCCTAAGTTTAATGGTATAAAAATATATAGCCTAAAGCGTAACTTATTATAAAAATAATAATTCAAAAATATGCTGTGATTGCTGACATCTTAGGCAACAAAGAAGTGTGTGTTTACGCTTTATTGTAATAGTATAGATTATATTTTGATTACACAATTCGTAAGGATTTTTCAGCAAATTGCCATATTTATTATTAATTTTTAGAAAATACGTAATAGGTTGGTTACGACGGAAAAGAGTTATGAATGAATATAATTGAATTCATTAATTTACGCAACAGAGTACCTTTTATTCGTCTAAATATTCCGAAGTCTATAGCAATCCTTAGAAATGAGTAATTAACTAGCTGTTGCTTACGACTTCGCCCGTGTGAAATTAAAAACTAAATAAGAAATATAGGCTATGTTACTCACAGATAAATAACCTTTCTAACGGTGAAAGATTTTTTAATATCGGCCTAGTAGGTTTTGAGTTATTTCAATACATACAAAAATACAAATCTTCCCTCTTTATAATACAGATATAGATAATTGTGCAATATAATTATAGTAAATGGCAAAGTTTGAATGGATGTTTGTTTCTTCATATCTCAAAAAATGGCTTAAAAGATCTTGATGATTTTGTGACAAATGAAGAATACAGTTTGGAAGAACACAAAGGCTACTTTTTTATTCCGCGCGGACAGAGTCGTGGGAAAAATCTAGTAGTTAGAGCTCGTATTGATTGACCTAGAGGTCAATTCTATCAATTATGTATTAAATGATCGTTTAAACCTTTTGTATATTAATAAATACATCACTTGTTTTTTTTACTTCTAGTAATATACCTATACCTTGATTAAAAGACAGTTCACATAATTTCCTTCACTTCATGAGTACTTGGTTAATTTTTGTAGATATTTTCGCATTTAATTTTAATCGGTTTTCCTTTACTTTATTATTATACCGTAATATATTTCTATCTAACTATACTATCATAATAAAGCGTAAACACACTTCTTTGTTGCCTAAGATGTCAGCAATTACAGCATATTTTTGAATAATTCTTTTATTTGATAAAAAGCCCACACTTACGTCACGATTTAGGCTATATATTTTCACGACATTAAACTTAGGGGGTAAATATTTTGGATAAAAACCCTAATCAAGAAAGTAAGATTGCTAAGGTTCGTCATGTCATGTGATTTTGACATTTGTTATTGATAATTTGACAAATGTAAATAATAAAATAAAATTTTCATAATTTCAAGCGGATGAAGCCGCACGGGAACAGCTAGTAATATGATAAAGAGGAAAGATTTGTATTTTTGTATGTATTCAATTCACGTAAAAACTACTGGGCCCGATTTTAAAAATTCCATCACCATTAGAAAGCTACGTTATCAGTGAGTAACATAGGCTATATATATTTTTTTTTTTTATAATACGAGGTGACAAACGAGCAAGCGGCCACCTAAATCCACCGAAATGGACAGCAACCGCTGCCCATAAACATCCGCAATTGCAGATGCGTTGCCTACCCTAATTGACGGAGGAGGAGACGCACATAAAGAGGACATTTCCCCTTCCTATGTGTCTCCTCCACCGTCAAATCCACTTTTCCCTCCTATCCTTTCCTCTTAAGAAAAGGGTGGAAAGGAAAAGGGACTAAAGTTAGGCCTCCGGCACCACACTCATCAGACGAAACGCGGTATTGCTTCCACTTGACGCCTGTTTTCTGTGTGGTCGTGGTATTACACCGGGCGAGCCGGCCCATTCGTGCGAAGATGTTAAAGCGGGCACTACCACTGTTATTTTTTAATTCACGCGGGTGAAGTCGCGAGTATCTAGTTTCTTCTATATATCTTTAACTACGGATTTAGTATTTCGTGTTGTTGAAATAGAAAATCCTTAATCCGATAAGCTCATTGTACAATCCGAGGACAAAACTGCCGGCTGTCGGACAAAGGCGATGGATACCGTAACAAAAATTTGTCGTGACAGACAGTTTAATCCCTAAACGACAGTTGGGTTGGGTTATATAAAACTTGATGTTAGATATTTTGTATACGACAGAATACGAAACTAAAATACGAATGATTTTCTACCGAATATATTGTGTACTAGCTGTTGCTCGCGATTTCATCTGAATGAAAATAAAATAATAATAATAATAAAATGTAACCTATGTTACTCACTGGGAACGTAGCTTTTTAATGGTGAAAGAATATTTGAAATCGGTCAAGTAGTTTTTGAGTTATTTCAATACATACAAAAATAAAAATCTTTCTTTATATTAGTACTATTAGTAGTAGCTTTCGCCCGCGACTCAGTCCGCGTTGAATTAAAAGAAAAGTAAGTAGCCTATGTGTCCTTCCAGACTATCCCTACATGTATGCCAAAATTCATTGAGATCTGTTAAACAGTTTAGGCTACAAACTCTAACAAACATCCATCCATCTAAACTTTCGCGTTTATAATATTAGTAAGATTTAAAAATAGATTTTTGATAGGTTAAATTAAATCAATTCTAATTATAAACATCAATGTGACAGATTTAAACATATCCCCTCGATGACCCTCTTGAAATCACGTCTCTTTCACACTCAAAATAAATCCAGTAAACCATCTCTTTCATTCAACCCTCGTCACAACATCACTTCAGTTTGTTTTGGAGGGTTTTCACTGTTATTTGCCTTAGGATTATTTTCTGTATTGTTTCGTCAGGATTTGCCTTTGAAAGCATTTCTTAACACTTGGCAAATCACAATAGCTTGTTCAGACAATCTTCGTGCCACTAATGAAGGAATGAGAAGAAAATTATTTAAAAAAAATAATTCAAAAGTGATTGGCAGCGTTTGTGAAGTTTCAAGACGTTCTTATTGTCAATAACGATGTTGTACAAAATAATATTAATATTATAAATGCGAAAGTTTAGATGGATGGATGTTTGGAAATTTGATAGAGATGTAGAGGAGACATTCTGGAAGAACACATAGGGTATTTCCTTTTGTTTTTTTTAAATTCCAAGCGGTCGAAATCGCGGGCAAAAGCTAGTATAAATATAAAAGTGTTCTGTGCGTTTAATTCTCTGCTTACTTCTTTTTGTTGTAGGCGTGAGTAGTTTTGTTTTGTTAATTTTATAAAAATTGCAATGTCTTCTAGCAGAATAAAATCTTGTTGATTTTCTTTACTTCTCTTTTAAGTAACTTATGAAAATTCCAGTAAGTATTTCCAGTAAGTCTCTGCCTACACCATAGTAGTTAAGGAGTCGTTACTGATGGTACCTACAATTGTAAAGTTTCCCCGTAACATCTACATTTTATGAAATTTTAAACATGTAACAGTAATCGATGATATCATCACTAATATTGTAAAGAGGAAAGATTTGTATTTTTGTATGTATTGAAATAACTCAAAAACTACTGGACCGATTGTAAAAATTCTTTCACCGTTAGAAAGGTAATTTACCTGTGAGTAACATAGGCTATGTTATTATTTAATTTAACGTGGCCGAAGTCGCGAGCGACGGCAATATGTAACGGGCACATTTTTAATCTATTATAGAAAGGCTATGTTGCTACGTTTAATTGATCCTTGCAAATTACCATTTGCAGGATAGATATTGTATCTTAAGCCACAAAGTGGCCTACAACCACCTATTGGAATAGTTACCTTTATTCCTTTTTTTCCAAACGTATATATTTGTCCCGATTTAACTTTCGCAAGTCATAGAATAAGCTAACAGCTTTTTGATTCGAACACACGCAAGTCATTGACACTAACGGAGTTAGGAAGGAAGGCATTTAGCGTTACATTTCCCTGGACAGGGTTTGATGGATGGGTGGGCACTGGAGTATATAATAAACGTCATTAGGCAAGCCGAAATTTAAACGGCCTGTCAGCGATATTATTATTACGAATGGCTGCCGCAAGGTTTTCATGTAGGACCAATACGTTTATGTCAAATGAATTGTGATATTGTGTTATGTAATGACAATTTTTAACAAACGCGGCTTGCAGACAGACAGACAGACAGACAGACAACATATTTTTAAACGCTATTTTCGTTATCGTTTCGTTATTATTATTATTATTATCAGCAACTCAAATACATTATCTTCCCGAAATCTGGATTTTTTATTTATTACAAACAAACACACCAATTTTAATAATGTATAGAAGATGACTATGACTCATCATCATCATTATCACCAGCTCATTATACGTCCCCACCGAGGGGCTCGGAGCCTACCCTAATATGGGGTGACTAGGCCATAGTCAACCACGCTGGCCAAGTGCGGGTTGGTTGACTTCACACATGTCTTTGAATTTCTTCGCCGATATGTGCAGGTTGAATCACAATGTTTTCCTTCACCGTAAGAACGTCGGGTAAATTATGTACATATGAAAATTCGAAAAATCGAAAATCACATTGGTACGGCGGGATTCGAACTATGACTCAATTGTTTCATATTCTTGTCATAATCATACTAATATTATAAATGTGAAAGTTGGATGGATGGATGTTTGTTAAAGTTTGTACCTACACGGCTGAACGGATCTGGATGAAATTTGGCATAGATATATAACGTAGCATGGAAGAATACATAGGCTACTTTATATTTTTTAAATCCACGCGGACGGAGTCGCCGGGAACAGCTAGTGAACTATAAAAAAACTTTGTAAAATAGTTAATTAAATTAAGTAATATGAAAGTTTATATCGTGTCATAAATAAGGCAGTTGTAACGTATCGCGTGTCCGCAGCAAGGATGATGCATCGTACTCCGCTAATGCACTTTGTTGAATATTACACTTTTTATAGGACAAGATAAATCGTTTTTAATAAACTGAAATATAAGATTTTTTATACTAGAATCTGATGAATATCAGAAGTCGGTACAGATTTTTAATGCATATGTTACGATTGTATCAATAGCTAGTCTAACGTTGGTACAAAGTAACCGTATATTTATCAAGTTCCGGTGATGATAACGAACTTCATCATCATCATCATCATCATCATCATCAGCAGCAGCAGCAGCAGCAGCAGCAGCTTTTATCTGCCAACTGTTGGATATAAGCTTTCTGCCTCGCAAGCCGCGTTGTGGAACTATCTGTGGCGGAATTTCCAAATCAATGTGAGGGTTCTTCAAGAAGCGGCAGTACGTATTAGGGTCCTTGAAGAAGCGAGCCTACAATTTCCTCAAAGGCCAGCAACGCATCTATAAATCCTCTTGTGCGGATGTCCATGGGCGTTTTTGTATGTATTGAAATAACTCAAAAACTACTGGGCTGATTTAAATAATTCTATCATTATAAAGCTTTATTATTAGGGAGCAAAGTGGAGCGTTTTTTTTTTATTTTCACGCGGATTAATACACGAGCAACAGTTAGTGGTATAATACATTGATTTATTAATTCAGTCAACGAAATAAAATATTAAAACAGTCAAGTTAACTTTAATGCTATTTCGGGATGAAGGCAAATTGTCGACGTTAATTGGTCCAAATGCGATTTGCGTTCGTTTCGGCGCCTTCGTAATTGAGTTTTATCAGCACCGCTTCCTACGTCACGGTCGCTCTTTGAAAGGAGGTTTCCATTATCATTGCAATGGGATACAAGGGTTAACAATGTTTGTATATTTAGAGCAACATTTCAGAACACGTGCCGATGTTGGGGTTGTAGAAAACCAAACCACTAGGCAACTAACTAGGGTTCTTTGTATAGTTGAGTTAGAAGTAGAAGTATCCATAGACATCTTCAAGCAACCAGCATTGATGGCGGTAGTTCAAGTAAGCTGTAGACCTTAATAAAATTTTCACCATTTCACTGACTGCCTCCGCTGTCTGTGAACAGTTTCCCTTATTCACACTTATCACTTGGGATCTCCAAAGAGGCTTGTATGACAGGATTTTGAAAAGCTAAGTTTGTAGACTGATTATGTCTAAAGACGGAACTGCTTGGACTATCATCACCTTAAAATAATTTAAAGCTATTACGAAAGGTCAAGAGTTCAAGCACATGATTTTACAAAGATGTTTTAGTTAATTTCTAGACTAGCTGTTCCTGTGCGACTTCATCCGCATGAAATTATGAAAATTTTATTTTATTGTTTACATGTGTCAAATTATCAATTGCAAATGTCAAAATGACATGACATGATGACATCCTTGCTTCCTTGATGTTGGCAGCAACTTATGGTCTCTTTCCCACATTAGGGTTTTCATCCAACATGTTTACCCCCTAAGTTTAATAGTGAAAATATATAGCCTAAGCGTGACGTAAGTGTAGGGCTTTTTATTAAAAAAAAAATTATTCAAAAATATGCTGTAATTGCTGTCATCTTAGGCAACAAAGAAGTGTGTGTTTACGCTATATTATAATAGTATAGAAGTATAGACATGAAGAGTATTGTCATAAAATTAACTTCTCGTGTAAAACAGAATGCCGTTGTTTTGAGGTTCCAATTGAAGCAGATACAAAAGAAATTTGTACCTGTCATAATCTACTGTCATTAGTCACATAGCCACAATTACAAAACAACTTTGACGAATTAATATTCGTCAAAATCGTCGAGTTCCTTGATTAGAAGACAGCTAAGTGGACCATGATTTTAGTTGGAATAGTACATGAAAATATTAAAATACGAGCTGTTGCTCGCGACTTCGTCCACGTGGTATTAGAAAACATACGAACTATATAAATAACAAAAAGCTACGTATCCCTCGGGAACCGGACATTTCTCTGGGATGAAGCTTATCCCATGTGTACTACAGATTTTGCTTTAGATCTGTGCCGAATTTATATAAGATATGTTGAACCGTTGCAGAATGATCGAGTAAACATTAAAAAACTGAATTAATGAATCCCACGGGAACCATAACATATCCCGGGATTAAAAGTAGCCTATGTGTTCTTCCGGACTATGCTCTAAATCTGTGTCAAATTTCATGGAGATCCGTTCAGCCGTTTAGGCTACAAACGCTAACAAACATCCATCCATCCATCTAAACTTTCGCATTTATAATATTAGTAAGAAGAAAGATTGCAATGTATTTGAAGTAAAGGAAAGCTTTCTGATTTTGAACATTGTAACGATTATTTGTTGAGAAAAATATCTTATCTATACATATAACAAAATTAGAGTGTCTGCAATATCAAGGACAATTCCAGATTTCGAGAAGATGATGTATTTGCGTTGCTAGTAACAAAAATCGCATTTAATTTTGTTTGTCTGTCCGCAAGCCGCATTTGTTTCGGATAATCTCCGAAACGGCTGCCAATTTCGACCGGACTTTTACTGAAGGGTAGATGATATAGACGGTTATATCTACTTTCTTATCTTAATATTGCTAGACCTAGAAAGAGATGGATTGCGTGAAAAGTGACATGATCAAGAAGGTAGTGATGACTGAGATGACGTATGATAGAGTGCTTTGGAGCACGAAATCCCGGTGCGCCGACCCTACGGGAGTAGGATAAGGCAGGGGAGATGATGATGATGATGATTGCGTTGACTGAGTCGCGGGCAACAACAAGTTATAAATAAATATGTGAGAACCTACGGTAAGAGGTGAGAGTGTGTAGTAAGAGTATCAAATTTTGTTAATTTTTTACTAAAATAACGTTTAAGTTCATTTAGAAGCCTAAAGAATTGCATTAAAATAATCCCTTTAAATACTTTACGGTGCTTAGTATTAATTATAAATAGCGGTAAACTTGAAATCCGAAGTAATTTATGTGTATAAATTAGCAAAGGTTTTATCCCCCCAGGGTGGTAAGCCCCTCTGACGTCACAATCTCGTTTAAAGGTGAAACGCCCGCTGGAACTTTTTAATTTCCTACGAATGAATTATTTTTCGTACATGTGGAATTCACATTTAAGTTGGACCGAGTAATTTAAAAGAATAGGTACTTTATTTTTAAATTGTTCTTTTCTCGCTTGATATATTTTAGTTAATTTAGATTCGTTTCAAGAATTGACTGTATATGGCTTTGACTGGCTTTTGCTCACGACTTCGTCCGCGCGGAATTAAAATATATCTAGTAACTAGCTTTCGCCCGCGACTACGTCCGCATGGTATTAAAAAAACAAAACCAAGTAGCCTATGTGTTCTTTCAGACTATCATTTACATGTATGTCAAATATCATTGGGATCCGTTCAGTTGTTTAGGCTACAAAATCTGACAACATCCAGCATCTAAACTTTCACATTTATAGTATTAGTATGATAAATATGGTATACTACCAACCTGCCCTGACTTCCTACGGGTCCAAAGACTATAGAGACTATAGACATAAAATTACAAACCTCTAAAATTATCAGTATTTCTCTACTTTAACATAAATGCATAATCTCTAGAATCACTCTGTATATAAAAAAAGTGCATCAAAACTGTTGCGTAGTTTTAAATATCTAAGCATTCATAGGGACATACAGACAGAAACTACTATATCTAATATCTATACTAATGTTATAGAGAAGAAAGATTTGTATTTTTGTATATATTAAAATAACTCAAAAACTACTTAGCCGATTTTAAAAATTATTTCACCATTAGAAACCTACGTTATCGGTGAACGTGGACGAAATCGCAAGTAACAACTAGTATGTGGAGAATTGTCCCAATTCTTCCAGAAACTATGCAGCCCCTAGTTCTTTCGTGTTTCTATCGCTTAGCGTCGAGTAATTGTATCCAGGCGTGACAAGGAACTAAGGCAATCCGTACAATGGTAATGGCCAGTTGCCCACATTGCCCTGATTAACTGTCTATATAGGAATATAGTTGAATTGCGTAGTTACTTATATCGTAAGTTGTGCGTTGAGTAAGAGTAGATGTTGGTTTATTAAGTCAGAATATAATACCACGACCACACTGAAAACAGGCGTGAAGTGGAAGTAATTCCGCGTTTCGTCCGATGAGTGTGGTGCCGGAGGCCTAATTTTAGTCCCTTTCCCTTTCCACCCTTAAGAGGAAAGGATGAGAAGGAAAAGTGGATTTGACTGTGGAGGAGACGCATAGGAAGAGGAAATGTCCTCTTTATGTGCGTCTCCTCCTCCGTCAATTAAGGGTAGGCAACACATCTGCAATTGCGGATGTTTATGGGCAGCGGTCGCTTTCCATTTCGGTGGATACAGGCCGCTTGCTCGTTTGCCACCTTATATTATAAAATATATATATGTTACCGGAAATGTGTGATAACTAGGAATTGTATACTTTGACTAGGAATAGTACAGAATTTCGAAGCTGTTTTGGCAATTTGTAAAATGTTTCAAATATTATTAAATGCACTCTTATCCCGATTATTACACATTTGCTAGAAATTGTATCCAATTCCAAAATCGCAAAACAAGGCATGAAAACAATGTTTTCTATAAATAAAATAGCATTTGTGGGTTGCCTAGTAATTGCCTAGTAATTGTGTACAATGACGGATTTCATACATTTCCGTCAACATTTGGTTAACAGCCAAAGTAATGAAAGGTGAATGTTAGAAATTTTTAGATATACGTTAAATAGATATAGTCAATATTGAAATTAGTAATTAAATCAACTACGTAATAGTTGTTGAACACACCTACAAATGCAATACCAATTATAATCTAAAATCTAATTATGTATAAATTTAACGGTTTAAAATCCGTAAAATTGGTTATAAATAATATACGTTCATTTTATATAGACATTAAAATATAGTGATTTTTAACACCGGAGTCCAAATATACGCTGTTTATTAATAGTTCCTCAATATTAGTAATAATAAGATATAGTCTATGTTACTCACAGATAAATTTCCTTTCTAATGTTGAAAGAATTTTTAAAATCGGCTCAGTAGTTTTTGCGTGAATTAAAAACATACAAAAATACAAATCTTGCTTCTTTATAATATTAGTATAGAGAATAGATAATTTAGAAAAATCACCGCAATGTCTACTTTAATATTAAATTTGAGTAAACTATCGTACAACTGTTTAGTCGCTTTGTCCTATGAGCTTATATGGTTACACTACTCGATTTTTAGTTGTGCAACTAAACAGTTGAATTGGCTGCGAAACAATTGACAACCGCACAACAGATGTGCGATAGATTAATCAAAGTTGTACGCACGCTCTTATATTTTAAACGAGCTGTTGCCCGCAACTTCGTCCGCTTGGTATTAGAAAACATACGAACTATCCCTCGGGAACCGGACATTTCTCGGGGTTGTTTTATATCTGTGCCAAATTTCAATAAGATATGTTGAACCGTTGCAGAATGATCGAGTAAACATTAAAAATCTAAATTAATTAATCCCACGGGAACCGTAACTATTCCCGGGATAAAAAGTAGCCTAAGTGTTCTTCCAGACTATGCTCTAAACCTGTGCCAAATTTCATGGAGATCCGTTCAGCCGTCAAACGCTAACAAACATCCATCCATCCATCCATGTAAACTTTCGCATTTATAATATTAAGTAAGAAGTAAGATTAATGTACTTTCAACAATGACAAACAGTTACAAATCTGTCAACAGAACCCTTCATTAGTTTTTAAAATGAGTCAGCTGAATGACAGCTGTCAGGCGTCTTTCAAAAGAACATCTTTGGCGGGAACTCAAGCGCGGCCAATCAGAGGCGACGAACGATCTGTCAACGCGCGACTCAGAAATAAAAGGTATATTTTACTCTATGGCTTTTAATCTATGATCAGTTTTCAACTCTTTTTTTTAATTCTACTAACATAGATATTTTTAGGTTATTACATTGATTTTTAAATAGCTTGATAGTACAAAATTTATTAACATTTATTTCTAGCAAAGCTGATATGTTTTTTTTATAACAATAGCTAGAAAATAAAATAGGAAATCTATTTCAAACAATTGTTCAGAATTATCAATAAACAGATATAAACAACTGATATTTCCTAGATTACAGTTAATTTCAGTCTGTTTACATATTGTATTCTCGTAATGTTCGAAACTGCAACATGTACGCTGCGCTTGTATCGTGATGCTGTCTCTCTTATTCTCTTTGGAAAGAGAGAGACAGTAATATAGTGTCATTTGGCGGTAAATCGTACATGCGTTTTGAATATGCATTATGAAGATCTGATATCCTAAATTTAAATTTCGTTTCGAACAGATGTCAAATTCTGTATAGCCGCCATTACGATATTTTCGTTTATTGTTTAGTTTGTATAATGCGAGTTTAATTTAATATAGTGAAGAGTTTGTAAGGAAATATTTTGTAATTTGTTAGTTTTATCTAAAAATATACAATTTATCTCTAGTTAAAACACTTAGGGTATTAGATTTTCGCCTGATTTAACGTATTTCATAGGGTTACTCCCAACCGTCACCTCGCTTCGTCCCCACACGAGAATATAACGTTTCGTCCGTCCCACCGTTTAGTCCCACTGTCACCATTAAAGTGACATAGGGTACGGTTACGAAATAAAATAAGTTCCAACCGTCCCTTCGTCGCAAAAGGTGGGACGGATAAAACTATTTATTCTCATCTGTCTCCACGTGGGGACAGAGAGGGTGACGGTCGGGAATAATCCATTCCATAAATTAATAACTTTTTAGGTCTTCTGTAATTTGATTTTTCTGTATACAATTGTTAAAACAACGAAAATCAATCGTATTCCTTTGGTATAAAGTTCAAATTCGTATGAAAAGTCTTTTGCTTAGAATATTTTTGTACTCAGTGGTTTAATTACAGCTAATGACTATCATGTCGGGAGTTTTTTTTGTCCCTGTCACTACCGACACGTGCGAGAGTGATGGATGATGTTAACAAATTTGTCTCTGGAATTCGTGTGGTTTGGTTGTTACTATTTTTAGTGGCCAGCGGATATGTTTCCGTCTGCCACCTAGATTTAGTAGTTTTACTGTTTTATGAATAACTAGCATTCGCTCGCGACTCCGTCCGCGACGAATTTAAAAAAACAAAAGTGAGTAGCCTATATGTGTACTTCCAGACTATCCTCTACATCTATACCAAATTTCATCGCAATCCGTTCAGCAGTTTAGGTTACAAACTCTTACAAACATCCATCCATCTAAACTTTCGCAATTATAATATTAGTAAGATAAAATTTGATTTAAAACAGTCTCTATACTAAGATCAATTTAAATCTAAGCATAATTTTTTACTTCTAAAGGTAGTATAGTTTTCAAAGAATATTTGAGAAACCAAATATCGCTTGTTGATTACTTTAAGAGACCATTAATGGAGATTTTAAATGTTAAATTTACACTAAGGGAGATAATCACAAAAATTTGAAGAACAATACAAATACTTTTAAAAAAACACAAAGAAGATAATAACGATACATGTGTACATTATTTTTAAAATCAACAACCTTCACTTGACACGTATTTTAGGTAATCATTTAAGAAATGACATACTTAACAACTAAATTGACTGAATACTGAAAACTTAACACTATATTACAAGACGCAGGGCTGCCAATTCACTAAAAAAATTAGACGCTTGAGGGATGTTTCACATTAAAATACAGTGGTTAAATCTATACGAAAATTAATTAATTAGTTTGAGAGTTTGTCGCCTAGAAGTATTTCCCATAATGGGCGATAACCACCCCCGTATTGTCGCCGGAGGCTGCAGAAAGGGAAGAGGCCCCGAAAAAATTTGAGGAGACTGTTGGTTATTGTTCATTTGATTAAAATATATTCTTAATTGTAAATCATTATTATTGCTCTCTTTAGTAAGAATAGTCTCATATATAATAGGTTTTAAAGGCGAATTAGTTCTTTTTTATATTGATAATAAAAATGCGCTTAAAAATAAGTGTTTATTAAATAGGTATGGAAAAGACTGGTCTTCAAAGATATGGCAAAAGAACTTTCATACGTAGTGTAACATGACAGAAACAAACGACACTCGCATGACATGCTGAAATGTTCATATAATGACATTGTTAGGTAGCCTTACGAATGATTGTATATAGGACTTTGTAGCCCTGCCTAACCGCACACAAATGCTAACCATTTCCCACGGGTAGCTCTAGTCGATTTGATATTCTATGGTATCCCATATCTATGCAATACTCAAAGGGTTTTGAAGACTTTTATATAATACTAGCAGGCGGCTGCGCTTTATTTTGTTGTTTACATTTGTCAAATGTCAAAATTACCGTTACCATAATGTTGCCACCTTAATGTTGGCAGCTTGTAATTCATGGTCCCTTTCCTACA
The DNA here is from genome assembly GCF_000836215.1 of Papilio polytes. NCBI lineage: Eukaryota > Metazoa > Arthropoda > Insecta > Lepidoptera > Papilionidae > Papilio > Papilio polytes. The sequence goes on along the minus strand of NW_013525035.1, from coordinate 4,879,983 downwards.
TGAAGCTTTTTTTTCAATTTATTTACTCCTCAGTTTAATAGCGTGAAAATATATATCCTAAAGCGTTTCGTAAATGTAGGGATTTTTGTTAAAGAAAGAGTTATTCAAAAATATGCTGTGATTGCTGACATCCTACGGCACAAAGTAGTGTGTGTTTACGCTTTATTATATTAGTATAGTATTAAAGCTATAAATAACTTTAAGTATAGATAACTTCGTAATTATAGTATCCGTCTATAATGTCATCACGTACTCAGTAAAAGGATGCAGTATTCTGAGTGGTACTTCTAATTTTAAGTGTCTTATAGTGGGAAGCTGCGACTTGTTACCTCAGTGTAAACACAACGTTCACACATTTATCTTGTATCAGTGTAGACATAGCCTTAGATCATAATTCAGTAATCCGTATATCCATAATACGATGAACATAAAGACTATGGGCCTGTCCCACAATTCTTGAAAACTGTCAGATAAAAATCAAAAATATAAAATATGTGATGGAAATATCGGATTTTGGTATTCTATCTGACAGTCACTTTTAAGCTATCTGATCCTCTATCAGCCAGTAGTGGGACAGGCCCTTAGTAGGCTCACCTTTGACTAAACTATCGCACAAATGTTGTGCGATTGTCGATTGTTTCGTTGCCAATTCAACCGTTTAGTTGCATAACTAAAGAGAGAGTAGTCTGCGCCTTTTAAGCTCATAGAAAAGCGAGACTAAACTGCGATAGTTTAGTTTTAGGTGTGCGCGCTCTTTAGTAATAAAGGTAAGATTAGATAGTTCTTTGATCATGTTAAAAATCTAGGTCCCGAAATGCAAAAGTTTGGATGAAATTTATTAAAAGAGAAAATGAGTTTTAGTAAATAGTACATCCAGTAGAGTGTGTTTTAGTAATAGTATATTTTATACATCTATACTATTATAATAAAGCGTAAACACACACTTCTTTGTTGCCTAAGATGTCAGCAATTACAGCATGTTTTTGAATAATTCTTCTTTTAATAAAAAGCCCTACACTTACGTCACGCTTTAGACTATATATTTTAACGCCATTAAACGTAGGGGGTAAGTATTTTGGATACAAACCCTAATGTGGAAAAGAGACCATAAGTTGCTGCCAACATCAAATAAGCAAGGTTGTAACCATGTCATGTCATTTTGACATTTGCTATTGATAATTTGACACACGTAAACAATAAAATTTTCATAATGTTATGCGGATGAAGTCGCACGGGAACAGCTAGTTTTAATATAATCCAAAGCTGTTCTTACAAATTAAGATATCATTATATCTCAAAAAATGTATTTCTTTAAAAATATTTCAACATTCTGAATTCGTCATTATGTTAAGTGAGTCTATACAAAGCGGAGTGCTTCCGTCCGATGTATACGCACCCTAACATTAGGCCGCACCCAGACGCACCCACGGTCGCGTATTTAATTCTTTTATCACTGAATTAATTGTTACTCATTTGTCTTCAATATTACATTTGTAGGTATATTTTATTTTATTTTTAAAATGGAAAATAATAAGTTTTTCCTGTAACATTTTATGAATAGCTTTCGCCAGAGACTCCGAGAGAATTAAAAAAAATAGTAAGTAGCCTATGTGTTCTTCCAGTATGTTCTATGTCTATTTCAAAAATTCTTTCACCATTAAAAAGCTATGTTATCACTGGATAACATAGGCTGATTAAAAAAATTACGTGGATGAAGTCGCTAGGAACAGCTAGTTTTATACCTATAAACAGGATAATTCCTGATACGCTTAAAACTCTAGTTGCTAGAGTTTTAAACTGTATAATTTAATCGAATGTTCTAGAATATAAAAACTGTAAAATCGTAGAAATAGGCATATACGTTTATTATGACGTCATAAAACGTCACAGAGAAAACTTCACACATTCTTTTTGAGAAGAGAATAGTTTGTAACACTTGGATAGATGGCCTCAATCGAGGTACAGGCGTGGAAATCCTCGGTGATACACTTACAAAAATGACTACGTTCTTTGCAAGGAGGCGAACTCCGCCTCTACTCACCAATAACCAATTAGGTAGCAGTGAGTGAAAACGACGGGATAGGAAGGGGAAATATCCTATTTACGTGCGTCTCCTCTTCCGTGGATTAAGGGTAGGCAACGCACCTGCAATTGCGGATGTGTATGGGCAGCGGTCGCTTCGCCATTTCGGCGGATTCGGGTGGCCGCTTGCTCGTTTGCCACCTAATAATATAAAAAAATGTATTATTCCGCGGCGTCTCATATATATTCAAACGACTATTGCATTAAAGGTAGAACACTGACAGATTCCCCAACTGTACGTTCCAGTTTGACACAACTTCAATATAAGTTCAAATCCGTTTGCTATTACAGTGTAGGACAGGTTTGGTTCTAACTTTAATATTGGTAGTTTGACAGTTCAATTCCGTTCACCTTACCTCTGAAATGGTGTCTGGGTCTATCATGAAAATGCGTGAATGGTTTAGTAACGTTTTCGTTACGTTATCGACAAGGTATGAGATTTTTTGATTGACGAACGTACCCTACGTTACACAAATCTAATACAAATTTTGTCGATGACGTTACAACGTTTACCAGAATGTTCGTGATCAAACCTCTGTTCACTTAATATTTCAAATGCACACCATTGTGACGTAATCGGTCTTTTAACCGACTAACTCGGGCAATCTATACTACTGTAGTAAAGCGTAAACACACACTTCTTTGTTGCCTAATATATCAGCAATTACAGTGTATTTTTGAAAAATTGTATTTATAATAAAAAAAACCCTACACTTGCGTCATGCTTTAGGCTATATATTTTCACGCCATTAAACTTAGTGGGCAAATATTTTGGATGAAAATCTTAATGTGGGAAAGAGACCATAAGTTGCTGCCAACATCAAGGAAGCAAGGTTGTCATCGTGACGTCATTTTGACATTTGTAATTGATAATTTGACAACAAAATAAAATTTTCATAATTTCATGCGGATGAAGTCGCACGGGAACAGCTAGTTTGTATATAAATTCTCTTTTTAACATAATAATGTGGTAAAGTAACAATTAAGCTGTCACGAATTTAATTGAGCAAATAAAATCCATTATTTTGTTAAAACAATACTATTCAGAATCCGTCGCTGTCGCTGACATGAATCTCGTGTCATTTTATTCTGTTATTCAACGATATAGTTGGACGAGAAATGAGCGTCCAGCGTGTTACAGATGTCCTGTTATTGACAGCCAATGGCCGCCATATTGGTTTTATAAAAGTTGCAATAATGCAATTTGTTTTATTTTTAAAAATTACTAGCTGTTGCTCGCGACTTCTACGAAAAATGTAGCCTATATTACTCACTGATAGTATAGCTTTTTAATGGTGAAAGAATTTTTGGAATAAGCCCAGTAGTTAAGGTATTTCAATACATAAAAGGATTGAAAAATACAAATCTTTCCTTCTTTATATTAGTATAGAGTAGCTTTCGCCCGCGACTTAGTCCGCGTTGAATTAAAAGAAAAGTAAGAAGCCTATCTTCCAGACTATCCCTACATCCATGCCAAATTTCGTTAAGACCCGTTCAACAGTTTCTACAAATTCATACAAACATCCATCCAACTTTCGCATTAATAATAGTAAGGTTTAAAAAATAAAAGATATTTAAAACAATGTTGCTTATTACGTCATATATTTGTAACTTTTTGGTACTACCATATTTCCATTTTAATAGTGTTTAAATGTAAACTAGGTACCATCATTTTTATTATTTCTTTATCAATACTTCAACACAAAACATAACAATTACAGAGCTCATATTATGTTGTTATTTTCTTCGTGTCACATCTTGCACTCTTTTGTTTTTCGCCTAAACTCATATTTCACTTTTTTTTTACATTTTTCCATTTGTATTTGTCGGTGGCCAGTGCTAACATCAATATACTGACGAAATAGTTCTTACAGAAACTGAATACTGATTTAAGTACATACTCCTTATCTCTAAGTTATCCAAGATAGAACAATGTCCAGTGTTATCAGAACAAACTTCCGTTGTATTTAGTTAATTCTTTAAGCATATCTCATACTATGTAGCGGTGACTCATCAGTGTTAAGAGTGAAGTCATCTATATCCATACTAATATTATAAAGAGGAAAGATTTGTACGTATTGAAATAAATCAAAAATTGCTGGACCGATTTTAAAAATTCTTTCACCATTAGAAAGCAACGTTATCAGTGATTAAAATAGGTTATAATTATAAATTTCATGTAGACGAAATCGCGAGCAACAGCTAGGTATACAAATTTTATAAGATTAGAAACAGTGCTGGACTAAGGAGATGTTAGAACAAACAAGACACAAAACTATACTTAACTAAAAAAAAAAACAAAAGAAGTTTTTAAATAAAAGTAGTTACCTTTTAGGACCTTACATAGCGCGTTTTTCTGTTGTAAAGAAACTACTGGAGCTATTAAACCAAAATAAAGAAAGAGAAACTTCTTGATTATAGAATTGCTTTTAAATTTCTATCTCACAATCATTAGAAAAAACTTCTAGAGCGTTACTATCTATAACAGGAAAAAGGACTTTATTTTACTAATATTATAAAGAGGATAGATTTGCACTTTTGTATGTATTGAAATAACTTAAACACTACTGGACCAGATTCTTGAACATTTAAAAGCTATGTTACCACTGTAACATAGGATATATTTCTACTATTTTTTTTAATTTACGCGGGCGAAGCCGCGAGCAACATTGGACTTATAATATATAAATCAAAAAACTACTGAACTAAAAAAAAAACATCTAAGTTATATAAATTCAAGCAAGACTTACAAGTTCCCCTGGCACCGTTTATTACAATCAGGGCGCTGAAGCCCTCTCTGAATGTAATTAGAATGCGGACAGACTGACAAAGCAATTATGTCTCTGGTCAACTTCACTTAGATATACGATGTTATATACACATTTATACTAGTTATTGCTCTCGATTTCGTCCGCGTTAAATTAAAAAAATATACCCTATGTTACTGATAACGTAGCTTTTCAATGATGTAAGAATTTTTAAAATCGACTCAGTAGTTTTTGAGTTATTTAAATACATACAAAAATCCAAAAATAAAAATATTTTCTCATTATAAATATTATATGCGACTTGCAAGTGTGAAATTAAAAAATAGCCTATGTTACTCAGTGATAACGTAGCTTTTTAATGGTGTAAGAATTTTTAAAATCGGCCCAATAATTTTCTAGTTATTTCAACACATACAAAAAACACAAATCTTTCCTCTTTATAATATTAGTAAAGTGTAGAGCATTAACAGAAATAATAGATTTACGTTAAATATTGATTATTTTAAAATTGCTAAGGAAGAGAATTTATAAACAGTAAAAATCTATACTATTATAATAAAGCGTAAACATACACTTCTTTGTTGCATAACATGTCAGCAATTACACCATATTTTTGAATAATTCTATTTTTAATAAAAAGCCCTACACTTACGTCATGCTTTTGGCTATATATTTTCACGCCATTAAACTTAGGTGGTAAATATTTTGGTGGTAACTCTAATGTGGGAAAGAGACCATAAGTTGCTGCCATCATCAAGGAAGCAACATTGTCAAGGTTTGTCATGTCATGTCATTTGGACATTTGCTATTGATAATTTGACAAACGTAAACGATAATATAAAATTTTCATAATATCATGCGGATGAAGCCGCACGGGATCATCTAGTATAGAATAAGAATCCTACTAAATACAGACATCTCGGCTCCAAACAAATAATAGCTCTAAATAAAAAGAATTTATGCCCTTCGCTAAGTAAAAGGAAACTTGCCAGAAAGATAAAGGATAAGAGGTGAATGCTTTAATATCTGAACTGAAATATAACTAGTTTTTCTTTTATGTTCATACTAGCTGTTCCCGTGCGATTTCATCTGTCAAACTCTCAATTGCAAATGTCAAATTACCAATTACCTTACTATGGTTACCTTGCTTCCTTAATGTTGGCAGAAACTTACGGTCTCTTTCCCACATTAGGGTTTTTAGCCAAAACATTTACTAAGTTTAATGACGTGAAAATATATAGCCTAAAGCGTGACGTAAGTGTAAGGCTTTTTATTAAAAAAAGATTTATTCAAAAATATGCTGTAATTTCTGAGATCTTAGGCAACAAAGAAATGTGTATTTACGCTTTATTATAATAGTATAGATAGTTTAGATTTGTTTTTCTATCTTAGCAAGGAAAAAACGTCTTAATACAATGAGTCGCTTCAACGAGATGTATAATGTAAAAATTTAAAAATCAAAAAATGCTGCTATAATCCTATGACATACCGGGAGAAGATTGGAATGACATCATAATCATCAAAATAAATTCAGTCATTTAGATAAAAGAATTTACATACAAACAAACATAGTAACCTCAGTCTGTCAGTCTGGTAAAAATCATACTAATATTATAAATGCGAAAGTTTAGATGGATGGATGTTTGTTAGACTTTATAGGCTAAATGGCTGAATGGATTTCGATGAAGTCTGGAAGAACACATAGGATACTTTGTTTATTTTTTTCGCGCGGACGGAGTCGCGGGCGGAAGCTATTCTTTTATAAAATACTCGACTAATAATAAAACGTTTGTTTCACATTAAGAGGGGGCGCATAATTTTTAAATAAACTATCACAAAACTGCTGTGCCATTGTCGTTTGTTCTGTAATTCAATTATTTAGTTGCACAACTAAAAATCGAATAACGTACCTCCATATATAGGAATCAAAGCAAGACTAAACAGTTGTTTTTGAGTACGCAAAAAATAAAGATACACTTTAAGTTACTTGATATCATATATTATTCTAAAAATACTTTTTTATTCTCATCTTAACAATTCTTGAATACAACGAAGTATCAAGGCATCGAATTGAACAGCTCTCAATAACGGAGGTCTTATGAAAGAGCTCAGACGAACCGAGAAGGTTTTATTTAAAAATGAAATTGGAAATCAATTCCGTGCTACCTTAGATTTAGGGTTACCACATTTTAAGTTTTATCAGAATTGTATGAGTTTGCTTGGTGATTATCACGGGGTGACAATTCATCACATTTATGTGTCGTCCTCTAAAAGTCAAAGTTAGACCATTGTTTTTCTGCGATTTCTTAAGAGTCTTTATTCTATTTAGGTCTAAGTTTATTGAAAGTTGACAACCCTAGATCTAGTCTTCGATCCCAATAGCCCACAAAAAGACGCCACCGAACCAATAATGGTATTTACAACTTTTGTCATATTATAACACTAGCTGTTCCCGTGCGACTTCATCCGCATGAAATTATAAAAAATATTTTATTGTTTACATGTGTCAAATTATCAATAGCAAATGTCAAAATGACATGACATGACAAACCTTGACAATGTTGCTTCCTTGATGTTGGGAGCAACTTATGGTCTCTTTCCCACATTAGGGTTTTTATCCAAAATATGTTTAATGGCGTTAAAATATATAGCCTAAAGCGTGACGCAAGTGTAGGGTTTTTTATTTAAAAAGAATTATTCATAAATATGCTGTAATTGCTGACATCTTAGGCAACAAAGAAGTGTGTGTTTACGCTTTATTATAATAGTATAGATTTATATCTACGACTGAAGACATTTATTTGAAGTGTGTTTTAATATTTATGATGAAAAAATATCGTCCATCAGTACCGTACCGTTAGTTGTTGAACTGAAACGATTTGTTAACTTAATATAACTTGCATGAGGTCAAATTTAAATTTAGTTTCGATTGCTGTTACCCGCAAGTTCATCTATGTCAGCAACCTTTTAGAGAAAGTCCGGTCAAAATCTGCCCAGCCGTTTGGTAGATTACCCGGAACAAACGCGGTTTACAGACAGACAGACAAAATTTTAAATGCGATTTTCGTTATTAGCAATGCAAATACGTCTTCCCGGAATCTGAAATTTTTCTTTTGATTTTGCAAACAGATACTACAATTTTATTACATGTATAAACAGATAAGTTAGGCATAATTCATAAGGTAGATAAAAAAACCAGCAAAATATAATCTGGGCCGATGAGATGCGGTTTTTACATCTACCTACAAAAATATAGAAATCTAGAATGAATAATAAATTCTTTACTGATATAACACAAATCATCCGAAGTGTTCGCAATAAATAGGCCGTTTTATCTACAAATTTGTAACTACCCTCACCTCTTAATGTTATCGCTTCGGAAACTTGCCTTCAACTTTTGTAAGGGGAACAAATTTCCTTTTAGATAGGAATTATTGTTTTCTCGCCGTCTCGACGTTTTGGCAACACTTCACAATAAAAAAACCTAAGAACTGAATATTATTCTTTCTGCAAAATGGTTTTTTTATCATATAATAAATTAATTTATTTAATTATTAGCTGTTGCTCGTGATTTCGTTCGTTTGATATTAAAAAAATAATAAAAATTATAGCCTTTGTTAGTCACTGATAAAGTAGCTTTATAATAGTGAAAGAATTTTTAAAATCGGCCCAGTAGTTTTTGAGTTACTTCAATACATGCAAAAATACAAATATTTCTCCTTATTATATGTATACAGTAAGTACAGTTAGGGAATTTGGCGGTGACCCACTTTAAAAGTTACAGTCGCTTGAACATTTAGTACGCATTGAAATGACGAATAACCAATGAGATGCTTTTAAATGTGGTCGTGGAATAAAGGTCGGCCAATGGTACAATGCTAATTGAATTTTATAATTATTCCGTAATTTGCGTAACTTACTCTACGCTCACTGGATTTCCAACCGTCACCTCGCTCTGTCCACACGGAGATGAGATTAAAAAGCCTCATCCGTCCCACCTTTGCGACGAGGACGGTTGGAACTTATTTTATTCGATAATAGTTCCACCGGTCACCTTATTGTTGATAATGGGACTAAAAGCTGGGACGGATGAAACTTTTTATTCTAACGTGGGGACAGAGCTGGGTGACAGTTGGGAGTAATCCCACTCACTGACCTTATTTGTCATTTGTAGTAAAATAACAATGTAACTAACATTTACGTAATTGGAGTACTGCAAATTTGCCTGACTGTACCTACTACCAATCTATACTGTTCCATGAGTTGAATATCTGAATTCACTCCCTTCTTATATAAGCGATAATCTAACCATGTCTATAAGGGAAGATTTTTACGGCATTATCCCTCGTTTACGACACGTGACGAAGCTATGAATTTTTAACGATTTCACCACATGTGGAAATCTATCTCAATAATAACTTATGATTTACGGCAGTCGTTTATTGGAATAATCGTATATCACGCTTTTAATATAGAAGGGTGGACTGATAAAGAACATTTTGACATGATAGTAAACGCTATTTTAAAATACCATCATCAGCTAAGAGCTAGGTCCGAGGCTAGTCTAGGAGTGACTAGCCTTTAGTCAATGTTGGTCCAATGCGGGTTGATTTTACACATTTCTTCTCAGATAATAGTTTTCCTTCAACGTTAAAACGGTAGTATGGTAATTCGATAAACTTTAGGACATGTTTTAATATTAAAATGTTTAAAGAATTTTTAACATCGGTTCAGTAGTTTTTGAGTTTGATAGTTACAAAGTTTGAGATTTTTCTTCTTTGTAATACTTGTTCGTGTGTCACCTGTCATTTGTTAGCGGCGCGACATTTCGCCACATCCTCATTATCTCGCCTTCCGACGTTTAACTCCTTCCTTCCTCTGTCAGTAACTGCAAGCGGTCGTTGGTAACATATAGACGATACGATTTTTTTTTATTTACAATTTTTTTTTAATATTTGAAATAAAAAATGCAAAATTCCTAAAATTTTAATTTGGATTTTGATTATTTTTTCCTTCAGTAATTTAATTTATGAAATGTGAAAGAGGATTGTTTAAAAATAATATATTGAAAAAAAAATTAAAAAAAAAAAAATTTTGACCCCGACGTGATTTGAACACGCAACCTTCTGATCTGGAGTCAGACGCGTTACCGTTGCGCCACGGAGTCGATGTATATCCAAGCGAATTTATTGATCGATTTATTATCGTAAACTCTGTACAAGATAAAAAAATGTTTTTTCAAGTGTAAAATTTTTACGTCACTGTTCTTGTTTTCTAAAGGAAATATTTAAATAAACTGATAATCATTTAAACGATTAATTTTCTTCAGTGCCAGATAAAAATATTAACAAATAAATTTCCAACAAGAAATTACTATATAAATAAAACCAATCATTTCTTAACATTAAAGATGTATGAAGAAACGTATAAAAAAATAAAACATAGATATTCTCAAACAGAAGTGAAAAGCTACTAAAAAATTTATAAAGACATGCAGCGAACTAACTTTGAAGCGAAACTCATATTTTGACATAAAACAAACTCTGTATACATGTTACCGACAGATAGTGAATACCATACGTTTGTGATTTGCCTAGAAAAAAATGTGTCTTAACAAATGGCATAATGAATGTACAAAGTGACATGTTAATATCGATGTTTTAGAAGCTTTTGTTGTTAAAGAAACGTGTTCTTGCTTGCACTAAAAGGTTTTGGATCTTGTCTTTACTGTCCCTTTTTTCATAATAAAAGGGGGCAAATGAGCGGCGAGAACACCAAGGTGGTCAACGATGCCCATGTACATCCGTAACACCAGAGGTGTCCTATGCACCCTACGTTATGGACACATAGATTTTAATATATCTAGTGCTGGCGCCCATCTTTGACTAAACCATCGCACAAATATAGTGCGATTGTCGATTGTTTCCCAGCCAATTCAACTGTTTAGTTGCACAACTAAAAATCGAGTAGTATGCGGTCCATATAAGCTCAAAGGATTGAACGCGAGATTATACAGTCGTGCGATAGTTTAGTTTCAGTTGTGCGTCTAAACCTAGACTAGGAGATAAAAGATGTCACTAGAATTCAATCCACGTAATCACTACGTAAAATTTTAGGCAAATTTCAAACTGACGACATCCATGATCGGTGACATTAAATCTTGAGATTAGGGTTGTCTTTTGCATATAATTTTATACAAAACTGAATTGCATAGCTGAGTATTTCTAGATAAAAAAACCATACGTGATAAAAATCATGATTTATAAATTAACAATTATGATTTAGACGATGGGGACATAAACCAGAAAGTGTTAAGATTATACGTGGATGGCTACAAAGGTAGAGGAAGACAGAAGAAAGTATGGATTGTGTGAAAGAGGATATCCTTAAGAAAGGAGTGGATTCAGATATGCCTGATAGAGATGTATGGAAGAGCAGCTACTCTGCCGACCCTCCGTAAGGGATAAGGGCAAGTTGATGATGATTTAGCTTTGTTATTAATGCGACTAACTTTGACTCGCGTCTTCGTCTGCGCGGCAATAAAAATGTTATACTCGTAAGTATAGCCTGTCACTCAATAACATAGCTATTTCTTGGTGAAAGAATTATTGAAATCTCCCTAGTAGTTTTTGAGTTATTCCAAAATTTACATAGTTACAAAAAGAACTTTCCTCTTATAACATTAGTAAAGAGGAGTACGAGTAGTATAGATTACCTAGTGGTTTATAAGCGTTTTGTTTAACGGAGTAAGTTACGTATTTCGGAATCGCATTTCATGAAGATATCGCACCAAAAACACTAACGAATGGTTAAATGTCGATAGGAAACCAGACATAAGTATGGCAGTTTAATTCTATTCTTTGCTATACCATGATATAGAAGAGTTATAGGCGGTTGAGAATATTTTTTAACTAGTTTTCGCCCGCGACTCCGTCCACGTAGAATTAAAAAACAAAAGTGAGAAGCCTATGTGTTCTTCCAGACTATCCTCTACATCTGTACCAAATGTCATCGAAATCCGTTCAGCAGTTTAGGCTACAAATTCTAACAAACATCCATCTAAACTTTCGCATTTATAATATTAGTATGAAGTATGATTTACAAATAATTATAAATAATCAAAGAAATATATTTATAAAGCCTTCGGAAAGCCATTTGGTTGGAAAAATATGTATTACGTCACATCGTAAACGTAAAGCGAGAATTTTCATCGATTAATGAAAAAGGTTCCCGCCAATGAGAGTGACACAGACTTATTTGCATTATTTCTACAATTTTAGGGCGCGGGAAATAACATACGTGTTAAAGAAACAGTAAATCCATCGTCCAACTTCTGAAATTGATTAAATAGTGCAGAGGGAAGGAAGGAGGGCGTCCGGAGGGAAGCGGGGCAAGATGGCGACTGTTACGTCACTTTCCCAGCGGTACGTTCGGAATTAGATCAGTGGCTTGCACGCAGGGCGGTGTGCGGACGTATATCACACGACCGGTTTCTGAACAAACGCGTACTCCGTATTAGTGCTTTTTTCAGTTTTTGTGCGAAGTTTTTTTTTATTTTTTTTTTAAGTTTACTCAATCGCCGGACGTTTAATATTGATGTAAGTATTTCATATTTATTATATTTCCCGAGCTTTAGCTTTTTTATTTTTCTCAGGCTCTGAAGTCTTTTTTTTGTTATAAAACTCAGAGCGATGTTTTAGATTACATTTTATGCAAAAATGATGAATAAATTTTATGACGCATTGTATTGACCACAACAATAAAATCATTTAGTTAAAGCTATCAAGGCTTTCCTTGCGTTGGCAATGGTGATTGGTAAAAGAAACATTTTTTAGGAAATAAAATTGTTACCTAAGCTATTTTAGAAGTATGTATATTTTATTCCTGTTATTTACAACTGAAAAAATATTATTAATAATCGTTAAATCCGTGTATAAAATGTTAATTTAATTAATTTTTTTTAAGAGTGATGCTTTTGTAGTTGCAATTTTTTTACAAAAAATAAAAAAGAATAGCAATCAATTGTTGTTTGAGGAACGCCTTTGTTCGAATTATATAATTTTTAAATGGGCAATGAAAAGGCGTCGCCAATGTCAGAAATGCCTGCCCATGACTGGGTAATTTAAGTGTTAACAATTTAGTATATTTCAAGCTCTTAAATACGTAGATTTGATTCTTTATATTAAAATATTGTTTCAACGCCTTTCTGTGTTTATTTAATTTACGTTTAGTTTTTACACTTTGTTATACATTTCTGTTAAATAAAAAAATATGTATAATTAAAAAATGTCTTAAAATATTAACCTACTAGCTTCCGCGACTCCGTACGCTAGGAATTGAAAGAAACAAAAGTGAGTAGCCTGTGTTCTTCCAGACTATCCTCTACATCTATACAAAATTTCATCGAAATCTGTTAAGCCGTTTAGGCTACAAACTCTAACATCCATCCATCTAAACTTTCGCATTTATAATATTAAGTAAGATTATATTGACGTATTCTTATAAGAATATGGCTGGATATAAAGGACTATAAAAACCTAAGTACTTAGGGTAGATACCCTAGGTCTAAATGTATCATATTTTGTGGGGGAGTGGTTACGGGATTTTTTTATTAAACCAAGCGCATACTTTGTGCGCAAGGCTAGTTATTTTTGCTCAATTCTCGGAAGAATTCAAACTGCTTGATATTTTTGGAAGTGATTTCGAATAAGTAATGATACAAAAACCAATCTATACATATCTTATACTTAATATTATAAAGAGGAAAGATTTGTATTTTTGTATGTATTGAAATAACTCAAAAACTACCGGGCCGAATTTAAAAATTCATTCACCGTTAGAAAGGTAATTTATCTGTGAGTAACATAAGCTATTTTTTTAAATTTCACGCCTTCGAAGTCGCGAGCAACAGCTAGTCTCTTCTAATATTGTAAAGAGGAAAGATTTGTATTTTTGTATGTATTGAAATAACTCAAAAACTACTGGGCCGATTTCAATAATTCTTTCACCACTAAAAAGCTACGTTACCATTGAGTAATGTAGGCTATATTTTTTTAAAACAGACGAAGTCGCGAGCAACATCCCGTAATTTACAAAACTAATGTAAAAGCCGGTTATAACATCTAAGGGAGTTTAGATTTTCTGAAATCTATTGTATTTGGTAGTTTTAAGTTGAGTGGAAAGGTCACAAGTTGAAGTTAAAGTTTGCAAAATGACATACGATCCCACAGGGCAGGTCGTGAGAGGTTTTTGACAAAGTTCTCGAATCGTGTTCTTTGAAATCGGATAAAATCGTTACACTACTTCGTAACATGAAATAGTTCGAATGAATTTTAGATTATCTTTTGCGATAGGATTAAAAAGTTTTGATACTTTAATAATTAATAAAAATAATTTAATACTGAAATATTGCATTAATAAAATTTCATTTTTATTTCACACTAGCTTTCGCCCGCGACTCCGTCCGCCCGTAATTAAAACAAAAGTGGGAAGCTTACGTGTTCTTCCTGACTATCCTCTACATCTATACCAAATTTCATCGAAATCCGTTCAGCCGTTTAGGCTACAAACTCTAACAAACATCCATCCATTTAAACCTTTGCATTTATAATATTAGTATGATAGGTATAACATTCTTTAGTTTAACTTAGGTTTTTGGTTAAAAATATACGAAATAAAACACGCATCGCACTTTATCAATTAAAAAAAATACATACGCTCGTTTCACCCTACAGACGTCCACTGTTGGACGATTCCCCCATTGATCGTTACTGAGATTGGTTCCCTCCCGCCCTCTTCTAAGGGCTGCCAACTTACAAAAAAATTAATCCCATATACTAGCAAAGAAGAAAAAATATCTCGTAGTGACTTAGACGCATCTTGGACAATAAAATAATAACGATTCTACTCTGACTTGAAGACATCAAAATTAAACACGTAACCCAAATTAAACCAGAATAATTCGAGTTGACAACCTTAAGTACACTGCAGAGTATGTATGTGCATGAGTATTTGTTTAATTTTGAACACTACGGGATTTATTATTATTTTTCGTTGTAACAGTTGATATGACAACATAATAAATAATATATTTTAGAATTAGAACGCGATGTAATAATAACGCGTCCATTTTTCAAAATGGCGTCGCTATATTGCATCTGTCGAGAATTGTCATCACTTGAAAATACAACAAACGATAATACGGAGATCTTTGTAATTCCGTGGTGTTTAAACGATTTTTTTCGAAATAACCCAGAGGTCAAGACATTCTGGTTACGAATACAAGAAAAGTCAAAGCCGTCAACTTATATTTGATGACACATGATGAATGACAATGTCGAGTAAATCATTTGTCACGTGGTACAAGATCATTCAGTTTTCGTTCACATTTCATTTGACAGATGGCGCGCGTTTCGTACCCATTGTTGCTCAACTCCACTTGATGAGAAAAAAAGTAATTTATACCACAGATAATAAACGCTCGAGTATTTATGAAAAGAGGTTTTACAATTTTATATTGTTTTCATATATTATGCTTTTGTTTTATGATTATTTCAATACTTTTGTCCGGTTAATTTTGCGTAAAGTTTATTCACTTTTGCTTATTAATAACTTGTGTATTTCTAGTATGGATTAATTTGTCATTTAGCGTGAACCGAGATAAATTAAAAACGAAACAAAACACTATGCGTTTGGTATATTTTATTCATTTTATACGGAAGGAAAAATTACAATAATCTTTACTTGGATTTACCCACTGACGACTTTAATGTAATAATCATTGGGGAGATTAATGGAATTGGACTCCATTGCACCGTTACTTATACAAACTAGCTGTTGCTCGCGACTTCATCCGCGTGGAATTATAATATAGCCTATGAACTCAGTGAAAACGTAGCTAATCAATGGTGAAAAAATTTTTGAAATCGGTCTAGTTTGAGTTATTTCGATACATATGAAAAAACAAATCTTTCCTCTTTATAATATTACTGTCGTATGAATGGATGATGTAGACACTGACACGTTGTAGAGAGCAGCCGATCGGCCAGCAGATAAAACGACGCAAGTGGTTATGGATTGGCCATACGCTTCGCCGGGAACCCAGCCACATTCCCAGGGAGGCCCTGGAGTGGATCCCACAAGGAACACGAAAGCGTGGCCGCCCTAAACAAACCTGGCGGCGTTCAGTGGCGGCCAACTTGAAGGTAATCGGGTTGTCATGGTCAGAGATACAACGCAGAGCCCAAGACAGAGCGAGCTGGCGGCGTACTGTGGACGCCCTCTGC
Organism: Papilio polytes; assembly: GCF_000836215.1. Lineage (NCBI taxonomy): Eukaryota > Metazoa > Arthropoda > Insecta > Lepidoptera > Papilionidae > Papilio > Papilio polytes. The sequence continues at coordinate 4,863,848 of NW_013525035.1, read as the reverse complement.
CCCAGTTTGGGGACATAGGAATAGAAGAGAGAGATGAATGGATGATATTCGGCACTTCTCAATAAACGTGCATACTGACTTGAATGATCAACATTCAGTTGGCTGTACCAATTATCCTTAGATAAACAATGACCTTCACGGAGGTCCAAGCACGAGACCGAGAGTGGAGATGTCATAACCCAAGACTGCGGGGGCATCATCATCAGCATTGGTCTGTCCACTGCTGGAGAAAGGCCTTCCCCAATGCCTACAGAATATGGTCCTCCAACTTCCACATCTAATGACTTTTCGCCGTGCGCTTTTCGATGTTCCCCCTGGAAGGAGGACGCCCCATTTCTGGTCCCGTTTGTGATAAATCTCCCTGAGTAAGCATTACAACTATGAGTACCGAAGTGAGATTTCTGCAAGAAAAGAATTAAAAGATACCAGTTTATAAAAAGAGTCATTTGTAACAGTAAGCAACAAATGAATGAAAATGCAGACTTTCTTTAGCGTAGCAATTATCAACGGAATTCACAGTAAGTTTAATTAAAAACGGTCCGCGACGCGAAAAAATGTTGAGAAGCGCTGGATAAGAACAACGGAGCGTTTGCGGCTGAGGTCACGGATAGACCAGTGTAAGAAGATCCCTCTACTGCATACAAGGATGTGCAACATTTTTAAACGTTTTTTAGTAGTAAAATACTACTTTTCAGAAGAAGGGGGGACTTTAAAATTACAATCTCACATTTGTACATCGTATAAGAAACGGACAAGGTGAATATATAATTTTCATTAAAGTTCGGGACGTTTTACATAAATAGATAGAATTCATCTTTAACGCGTAGTTATGTAACACGATAAGTACGTAGGGGTCAAGTTACGTTGGTCGTTGTACAATGTCGATCGTTGTGGGCGCAGGCGACCCACATAGTTTAATTATTGCTGGGATGCGACCACCAGGCGCCGTCGAGGCCTCTAAGTAGGCGAAAGTACAATCGACATCAAAATATTTAGCTATAATAAAATATTATTTACTTTGTTGTGGGTTACTTGATTGAATTTGTGCGTAAAATATCAAATACCACTTTAAATGGCTCTAAAAACTAGTAACAAAACTTATGTTACGTGAAAATTGTGTATAAAACGGCATATTTTTCTTAATTAATAAAAACTTCTTTTGCCAAAACAGTAAAATCCTTATTAAAATAACGATAACAACGTTGAAAATGACGTATTTTGTGACACATTTTACAATATCAAATTCCATTACTTTATATACCTTCTTTCCATTACAGTGGTAAAGCCCGCTTTAACATTTTCGCACGAATTGGCCGGCTCGTCTGGTGCAATACCACGACCATACAGAAAACAGGCGTGAAGTGGAAGTAATTCCGCTTTTCGTCTGATGAGTGCGGTGCCGGAGGCCTAAATTTAGTCCCTTTCCCTTTCCCTTTCCCTTTCCACCCTTTACTAAAGAGGAAAGAATGGGAAGGAAAAGTGGATTTGACGGTGGAGGAGACGCAAAGGAAGGGGAACTGTCCTCTTTATATGCGTCTCCTCCGCCAATGAAGGGTAGGCAACGCTGCAATTGCGGATGTTTATGGACAGCGGTTACTTTACATTTCGGAGGATTGAGGTGGCCGCTTGCTCGTTTGCCATCTTATATTATAAAAAAATATATATCTTATAGTTCTAAGAAAACCGGCAATGCATTACATTCATTCATTTTATTCGTTAGTGTCCGGTATCCAGTACGTAATACAATCGTTCTTAAATTATGACATACCATGAAATTCCACTGCTATAAAACATACAATAAAATGTATATCTGTCCCTCTTTGTTCCAAAGAGAATGAGCAGGATAGATGTTTAGTGTGGACAAAGTTAACAAAGATATAAAATTTATCTCGCGTTAGAAGTCGTTTAGGAACCTTGAGTTTGTTTACTGCAAACTAGATAAAAGAGAATGTAGATAAAAGTATGGTAATTTTTAAGAAATGTTAGAATAGAAATTACTTTTTAAACTAGTTGTTGTCTGCGACTTCGTCCGCGTGGTATTAGAAAACATACGAACTATATAAATAACAAAAAGCTACGTATCCCTCGGGAACCGGACATTTCTCGGGGTTGAACCTTATCCCATATGTACTCCAGATTTTGTTTTATATCTGTGCCAAATTTCACCAAGATATGTTGAACCGTTGCGGAATGAGCGAGTAAACATTAAAAAACTAAATTAATGAATCCCACGGGAACCGTAACTATTCCCGGGATAAAAAGTAGCCTATGTGTTCTTCCAGACTATGCTCTAAACCTGTGCTTTTCATGGAGATCCGTTCAGCCTCGGCTACAAATGCTAACAAACATCCATCCATCCATCGTAACTTTCGCATTTATAATATTTCGCAAGGTTTATATTAATTGGTGATAAGTACACTTAACAACACATATATTTATTACAAAATAATGCACTTGGAAAGCGAAAATTTGGATTTATTTTTGTTACTACATATCTTCAAAACTGCTTAATAAATTATAAATATAAGAAATTTGCCACAGATAAAGAACATTAACTAAAAAAAAATAGGCTACTTAGTAAGTTTTTTTTGTAGGAATTCGCGGGCCAAAGGCAGTTTTATATAATTTGTTTTAAGTTCATTTTGAGTGCAGTCGCATTATTGATTATTCTCGTACGGACTGATAAGGGGAATTTAAATTTAGAGGGTGCGGCCGCATGTACGACGTTAGGGGATGGAGACGAAGCTAAAAGGGGTTTAACTTTACTATAGTGTGTTTAAAATAACCAATAAAATAATAAGTTTATTTTATTCACAAGACAAAAAAAATGAAATCTCAAACATTGAAGACTCACTGTTTCCCGCGACTTTGCCTGCGTGAAATTAAAAAATTAAATAAATATGTGGCTTATGTTTCCTACTGTTACTCCTTCACAGCTTTTTAATAGTGAAAGAATTTTTGAAATCGGCCCAGTAGTTTTTGAGCTATTTCAAAACATACAAAAATAAAAATCTTTCCTCCTTATTTAGTATAGACAAAGAAAATCAATTCAAATACACAATCCATATTTTTAAGAAATTATTTTAATTAAAAAAAAACTTTTACGTTAAAAAAATATATTAAATTGTAACACTTTCGCGTTCGACTGTCCACTGCGCCCGCGCATGACTCAGCGCTGCACATCTGCTGCCGCGTGGGGGCGCGGGTTAGAGGTCGCCCGCTAGCCGCTCACAGACCATAGACTATAGTAGACCATAGAGTATAGTAGACCACAGACTATACTATAAAAGTCACTATAATCGTACTTAACTAATCAAACGAAACAAAAGTCTCATACTACTGATATATTTATCGATAAATTTTTAGAACACTATTCTATTGGAACAGGAGCGACAGATATATCTATCTCTTTCATCATCAGCCTACTAAGCTGTAGGACATTTTAACAGCCTTTATAGTACAGTCTTCCGATTTTAGCGTCTTTCTATAACTTGCAAGAAGTTCTTTCTGTCTTTTTATAATCTATTTAAATACAAAACCCATACAAGAGAAGAATTCTTTTAAAACTGTTCACAAACCACAGTTTTTTTAATGACATTTATATCTATACTATTATAATAAAGCGTAAACACACACTTCTTCGTTGCCTAAGATGTCAGCAACTACAACATATTTTTGAATAATTCTTTTTTAATAAAAATCCCTACATTTACGTCACGCTTTAGGCTATATATTTTAACGCCATTAAATTGAAGGGCTAAATATTTTGGATAAAAACCCTAATGTGGGAAAGAGACCATAAGTTGCTTGTTGCCAACATCAAGAAAGTAAAATTGCCAAGGATTGTCATGTCATATCATTTTGACATTTGCTATTGATAAATTGTCAAATGTAAATAATAAAATAAAATTTTCATAATTTCATGCGGATGAAGCCGCACGGGAACAGCTAGTTTATTATAAGACATCTTTTAACCCAGTCTCGTTGAAGAAAATTTCTTTGAATTTATGTAAGCGAGATATGGCGTTCCGAAATGTCTTGTAACATTTTTCATATGACAATAATAAATTGTTTGCATTGTTATAAAGTTCTATTCGAGATATAATTGTAGACATTCAAAGACGCCCACGCTGCGGTAACGAGTACACTCGCGTGCACAATTCTAAAAGGTCTCGAGTTTAATAAGTGTAACAAACATGCGGGTAAAATTGAAACAGGATTTTACAATGTATTTTTGCAATTTAGTATATGATTTAAAAATAGAAATGTGTACTTGAAAGACAGTTTCAATTTTAAATCTATACCAATATTTTAAAGTGGCAATATTTGTATTTAAAACTCAAAAACTACTGGGCCCATTTCAAAATTATTGCACTATTAAAAAGCTACGTTATCAGTAACAGGCTATTTTACTATTTTTAATTCCACGCGGATGAAGTCACGAGTAACAATCTAACTAATATTATAAATGCGAAAGTTTAGATGGATGTTTGTTAGAGTTTGTAGCCTAAACGGCTGAAGGGATCTCGATGAAATTAGGCATAGAAGTAAAGGATAGTCTGGAAGAACACATAAGCTTCCCACTTTTGTTTTAATTACGGACGGACGGAGTCGCGGGTGAAAGCTAGTGTGAAATAAAAATGAAATTTTATTAATGCAATATTTCACTATTAAATTATTTTTATTAATTAATAAATTATTAAAGTATCAAAACTTTTTAATCCTATCGCAAAAGATAATCTTAAATTAATTCAAACTATTTCTTGTTACGAAGTAGTGCAACGATTTTCACACACAGGCTACTTACTTTTGTTTTTTTAATTTAACGTGGATGGAGTCGCGGTCGAAGGCTAGTTTAATAGATTTTGATAAAGTATACATCTAACTTATTACTTTTTAACTTTGCATGTTTTTAATAAATGTGATTATTCAATATTTAATTGTACAGCGGCGTAACAAAGCAGTCGCCAAGGTAATATTTCTAATTAATTCATTAACGCGAACGGTACAAAACAATTGGTTGCACTGTATGCGGGCTGGATCGATGCTTGTCCAATGGCGAGCGAGGAGTCGCTTATCCGGCAATTGATAATCAACGCATCCCCCCACAAACCTGATATTTCATAAACGCTTTGACGTAAGTGGTAGGCGGACTATGCTTTAGAAATTTTACGGGATAAGTCTTCATTTGTTTTATGCGTAACCTAATAGTCGACTTGATTGTAAAAACGCGAGTGATTGTTACATTTAGACTAGAATCCATGTTCATAAAATATCCTTGAAGATTTCGATTTATAAGCAAAACTAACTTTCGCCCGTGACTTCGTTCGCGTGGAATAAAAAACAAATGTGAGTAGTTTATGTGTTCTTCCAGATTAGCTTTTACATCTGTACCAAATTTCATCATTATCTGTTCAACCGTTTAGGCTACAAAATACAAAATCTAACAAACATCCATCCATTTAAACTAGTCAGTAGTAGTCAAATGACTTCTTTTACATGGCCAAAAGGTCGAAATAGAATGCTGTTTCGCAGTCTAACATTTTTTTGAATTTCCCTCGTATCTTGTTAACAGTGTTTACCTATAAAATTCTTTGCAGTTAAAACTGTATAAAAGAAAATTGTCCTTATTATATTTTGCAGTGTGGTGACACTGTAACTCTATCTGAGTGTGCTCAGAGCGGTGATTGTAGAGCGTTCTTTATGGTATATAATATGTTTGCAGGGAGATAGTGACACGTGTTGTATTACATACCGGTTATGAGCTAGCTTTTGCCTGCGACTTCGTTTATGCAGATTATAAAAAGGTGAAAAAGCCCATGTGTTGTTGAAGATTTTATTGCTATGGCAAATTTTAATTATCGAGTTAATATGGGAATCGAACATTGGAATTTTAGGTAGCCTGTGTTCTTCCAGAAAGTTCTACATCTAAAAATTTCTTATGAGAGTTTTTTTTACAAATATGTAAACATGGAAACTTTTGCATTTATGTATAACTAGCTGTTCCCGTGCGGCTTCATCCGCATGAAATTATGAAAATTTTATTTTATTGCTGACATTTGTCAAATTGTCAATAGCAAATGTCAAAATGACATGACATCAAACCTTAGCAATCTTTCTTCCTTGATGTTGGCAGCAACTTATGGTCTCTTTCCCACATTGGGATTTTTATCTAAAATATTTACCCCCAAAGTTTAATGGCGTGAAAATATATAGCCTAAAGCATGATGTAAGTGCAGGTTTTTTTGTTAAAAAAAGAATTATTCAAAAATATGCTGTAACTGCTGACATCTTAGGCAACAAAGAAGTGTGTTTGCGCTTTATTATAATAGTATAGATATTAAGAAGTATGAATTAGGTCATGTTACATTAAATATTTGAATATTTTCTTCATTTATTTACAGAAACAGCGAAATAAAAAAAGAAAACAGTAGTTATACTTTTATTAGTAAGTTTCAGACTTCTCCTTTGGCATTTTTGTTACAAATTGTATCTAAAACCGTCAAATGTTAAAAAAAACTTTTGATTACAACAATTCTTAATTGAGATAAAATTATTTTTAATGTTAAACCGGAAATAAGGGTTATCGCTTTGTACATTTTTTTTTCGGTGTTATTTGATTATATTATTTCTCAGTATTTAAAAATAATTTTATTCTAATGAGTACATAATTAATTAGAATTATTTTTATAACTTTTAATTTTACTAATCTAAACATTATACCTATAAGTCCATCTTTTCCTTACTTAATCCATTCTTTTCCCACTTGTACGAGTCGTCTTTCCAACGTTTTTTGGTCTGCCGACTTTCCTTGCGCCTGGTGGGCCTGTCCATTTCGTGGTCTCTTTCTGTACTTATGGAAAAGGTTGGAGGAGGCCTACACCCAGAATGGGTTCCAGTTCCAGTTCCAGTTATTGGAACAAAAAGGCTGGCTGGGCCGATTTCGACCGAACTTTCATTGGAGAGCTGACATAGAGCATATAGGCTTTATTATCTTAATATTGCGTGGACGAAATCGCAGGCAACAGCTAGTTTAAAAGAAAACTAGATTAAATAGTCTGTTATACTATACCTTACTTTTTACTAATATTATAAATGCGAAAGTTTAGATGGATGGATGGATGGATGGATGGATAGATGGATGTTTGTTAGAGTTTGTAGCCTAAACGGCTAAACGGATTTCGATGAAATTTGGCATAGATGTAAAGGATACTCTGGAAGAACACATAGGCTACTAACATTTGTTTTTTTAATTCCGCGCGGACGGAGTCGCGAGCGAAAGCTAGTTTATAATATGTGTTTCTCACTTATCATGAGTTACGTCCACTAGAGGGGGAGTTATCTACGATAACATTGTGTACATTACTAACAGCTTTGTCCGCGTGTTTTAATTTAGATAATACGTGTGATGACGTTCCTTAACGCACAAACATGTGAGGTTCCCTGGCAACAGTGGAAGTACCATATAGCTTTAATATTACGAACATAGATGGCGTTGTTAATAACGTATTATTTTAACGCGAAACTAAGTCTAGATTTGAGATCAAAGGTTGAATTTATTTTTAAATATGGTTTAATCTTTTAATATATTTTTTATAAGAGAAGTAGAAAAGCATTTAAAATGTTTTAGTTGTATTTATTAATTGCTACCACCCACGATTCCGTTCGCGTGGAATTAAATCAAAAACAAAAGAGAATAGTGGTAGAGCCCGCTTTAACATCTTCGCACGAATGGGCCGGCTTGCCCGGTGTAATACCGCGACCACACAGAAAACAGGCGTGAAGTGGAAGCATTTCCGCGTTGATCTGATGAGTGTGGTGCCGGAGGCCTAATTTTAGTCCCTTTCCCTTTCCACCCTTTTCTCAAGAGGAAAGGATGGGAAGGAAATGTGGATTTGACGGAGGAGACGCATAGGTAGGAGAAATGATCTCTTTATGTGCGTCTCCTTCTCCGTCAATTAAGGGTAGGCAACGCATTTGCATATGCGGATGTTTATGGGCAGCGGTCGCTTTCCATTTCGGTGGATTAAGGTGGCCGCTTGCTCGTTTGCCACCTTATATTAAAAAAAAAGGTTTCTGTATTCTTTTGTACATCTATGCCTAATTTAATCGTGATCTATTCAGCAATTTAGGCTACATACTCCAATAAACATCCATCCATCTAAATCGTATTTATAATATTACTAACATAAGATTTTTTCAAGTTCTCGCTGAATATTTAAGTTGATTTTTATGATATTAAATCCTTCTTACGTTGGTAAATTTCCTATATAATAAGGAAGTAGACAATACCTAATTAATTGCATGGTGTTGTAAACGATAAACAAAGCGGTTCCTTTGATGTTAAGTGATCTTTGCCGCGGGGTACATTCGCGCCGTCAGATAAAACAGCTGCCGGCTTTTTGAAAACGCATTTGCACCTCACACTTGTGATTAGAAAATATTGTTTATTACAGGTAAATATACTTTAAGTATAAGTAAAAAAGCCTTTATTAATTGTAGCTTAGCTATAGCGTGTTTTATAGTAAAAAAATTTAATGCCGTATGTTTAAATTTTTAATTGGAAACGTAAAAGAAGGTCCTCGTTAAATTATATTACCGTTAGTTATTTATATATGTCCATAATAAGGAACTTCTAACTATCAAAGTCAGTCAAAGTCGTTTAATAGTTCAAAACTAGAACATTGGTAGAGCCTGCTTTGACATTTCGCACGAATGGGTTGGCTCGCCCGGTGTAATACCACGGCCACACACAAGACAGGCGTCAAACGGGAGGAATTCCGCGTTTCGTCTTATGAGTGTGGTGCCGTATGCCTCATTTTAGTCCCTTTTTCTTCCCACCCTTTTTCTCATAAGTATAAGATGGAAAGGGAACGTGTATTTGATGGATGAGACGCATAGGAAGGGGTAATATCTTTATGTGCGTCTTCTCCGTTGCTTAAGGATAGGCAACGCATCTGCAATTGCGGATGTATATGGGCAGCAATCGCTTCGCTTTATCGGCAAGGTCGGGTAGTCGCTCGATCGTTTGCCAACTTATAACAGATAAAAAATAATTCTTAGTGACTGCTTAAAGGACCATTAAATGACTCTGCAAGTGTTTTATCTTAATAGTAATAATTAAAGCCAAGTAAAATGGCAATAAGCAACGTTGTAAAGAACAATTGATTCTAATTATGTCTGCATCTCGGATGCCAGCACGTTCTTTGCAAAATTTCCTCCGTCCGCCATCTTGTTTCCGGCGCGCGGTTTGTTTTATTCATTGTTGTATTGAATTATTATGCAACATTACTCATTTACGTTTGGCGCCATTTTTATTTGCAGATACACGTGCTGTTTGTTTTTTGTTAAAGGTATTTTATTTTATTTCTAAACGAGCTGTTGCCCGCGACTTCGTCCGCGTGGTATTAGAAAACATACGAACTATATAGATTACAAAAAGCTACGTATCCTTCGGAAACCGGACATTTCTCGAGGATGAAGCTTATCCCATGTGTACCCCAGACTTTGTTTTATATTTCAATAAGATATGTTCAACCGTTGCAGAATGATCGAGTAAACATTAAACAACTAAATTAAGGAATCCCACGGGAACCGTAACTATTCCCGGGATAAAAAGTAGCCTATATGTTCTTCCAGACTATGCTCTAACCCTGTGCCAAATTTCATGGAGATCCGTTCAGCCGTTTAGGCTACAAACGCTAACAAACATCCATCCATCCATCTATCTATATATCGCACTTATAATATTAGTAAGATATAAAAATTAACATATAAACCTTTTGCACCAGATACTGGTTTTCATAAATAGATATTTTTTCCATCAACTATACTATGCTATAACATTCTGTATATCTTGATATATTGAGTTAGGATATTTTTTTTTCATATATGTAAAAAGAAAATTGTCACACATTCAGCCTTCTGTAGGGAAACATAAATTGATTTTCCCCACGTCCGCATTGGGGTATCCAATTTGTATCAGAATGGACAGATCCTATAAACCTCTGGATGTAGCGTCAGTATATTGTTACGTACATAAATCTTATATATTAATCATAATATTATACTAATAATATTATAAATGCGAAAGTTTAGATGGATGGATGTTTGTTAGAATTTATAGCCTAAACTGAACGGATATCGATAAAATTTGGCATAGATGTAGAGGATAGTCTGGAAGAATACATAGGCTACTTACATTTTTTTTGTTCCGCGGACGGAGTCGCGGGCTGAAGCTAGTATTATAAATGCGAAAGTGTAAATGGTTTGTTAGAGTTTGTAGCCTAAACTTCTGAACAAATCTCGATGATTGTCATAGATGTAGAGGATAGTCTGTCAGTCTTTTTAATTCCAAGAAGAAGTCGCGGGCGAAGGCTAGTTGATAAATATATATAAAGATTGTAAATTATATCAAATTATGAATATCTCATTGAAAAAATCTTATTCAATCTCATGATCTTATGAGCATAGAAAGAACGCATCAATGAATAAATTTTTAGTAAATACCACAGACAGCCGAAGACGACATGTTTTATTAGATACTAGCTTCCGCCCGCGACTCCGTCCGCGTGGTATTAATGTAAAACAAAAGAAAGTAGCCTATGTGTTCTTCCAGATTATCCTCTACATCTATGCCAAATTTCATCCAGATCCGTTCAGCCATTTAGGCTACAAACTCTAACAAACATCCATCCATCTAAACTTTCCCATTTATAAGATTTCCAACTATCTTACTTTGAAACTTTCCTAGTGTTTGACTTATTCTAAGTGTTTTTAAAATGCTCTATCATTCAGCAACCAAGGTCGTAAAACTTAGTCACGGAATAGATGAGTAACATTTTAAGTCATATTGCGAAATTATTGGTTCTGTATGCCAGTGTCTTGCTAAAAAACAATTTATAATCTGCATTCTGTCAGCTGTCAAGTTGACATTACTAAATATGATTACGAGAGTAATATTAAAACATTAATGTCTTTTGAAATACGTTTTAATAACGATTTTTTAATATTAATCCATTGTTATTTGATTTTAACTAATGTCATACAAATATGACAGGCGTGAAGTGGAAGCAATTTCGCGTTTCGTCTGATGAGTATGGTGCCGGAGGAATAATTTAGTCCCTTTCCCTTGCCACGCTTTTCTTAAGAGGAAAGGATGGGAAGAAAAAGGGGAAATGTCTTTTTGTGGGTCTCCTCCTCCGCCAACTAAGGGTAGGCAACGCATCTGCAATTGCGGATACTTATGGGCAACGGTCGCTTTCCATTTCGATGGATTCAGGTAGCCGCTTGCTCGTTTGTCACCTTACGTTATAAAAAAAACTGGATCTTTTAGGAGGTATTTAAACTATATCTGTTTGGATAGCAAAAATTCAATTGAACTAAACAAATAAAGAAATCAAAATTTGAACTACCTTTTATTTATTATTATTACATATTATATTAGGTATTGCAGGCATTAATAATTAAATAAAAAGAAGTGAAAACAAAATAGAAAAAAAAATACAAACTGTTCTTAAATAAAACTGGCTGGTATACCAAAAAGTTTAAAAATAAAAACTAAGTTATAGGTTATTTTTAATATTTAAAAATAATTTCAATAAATATACGCAAAAGTATAAAATTTTAACATATTACTGTCTTCTTTATTTACCAAAGGCTTCATATAACTTCAGATATTTGCCGACCTTGTCGAATTTCCCGCCAAAAAGCCCGGCTTTCGTCGAAATAGAAATGAATTGCCAGAGAGAGCTTTCATTTCGCGCTTGATGTTTTAAATCCTCTAAGCTTTGAGTGTCGAGTATTTTAGTTGAAAACACATTGACCTGGAAGCATACTCAGATATTTAGGTTATAATTCTAAATATTAAAGCTTGTTAAAGGTTTTAATGTTAGAATCATAATATACTAGCTATTGCTCGTGACTTCTGAAAAACAAAAAAGATATAGCCTATATTACTCAGTGATAACATAGCTTTTTAATGGTGAAAGAATTTTTGAAATCGGCCCAGTAGTTTTTGAGTTATTTCAATAATTACAAAAATAAAAATCTTTCCTCTTTATAATATTGGTATAAATTTGACTCTAACGTAAATGTTTTACGCATTCAAACATAATTTAACGAACTAAACATAGCTAAGAAAAGTTCAGACATACTACAAAAATTTAATTTTTCGAAGTCTTAACTCTGATACTATGAAATGACAAATAGAAGAAAACAGTATCTTTCAAGGACGATCTTTATCAAGCAAATATAACATCTATATGCAATACTAATAAATTCAATTTTCTTTAACAAGCTGGGTGAAAACGAAACCCGCATAATGCTAAAAGAATTCCGGTTTAACCTAAAAATATCCTCCGCCTTTTAGTCCTTGACCCAAAAAGTGCACGATCATACGGCTCCTATGAAAAAGGTCATAACTCGATTTGAACAAATTATTTTTTGCACTTTTCGAAGTCTGTTAAACAAGATAGTAATAGTTATTCGTGGATTTTAGTTGTCTTGTTTACAACATTTTAATTTAAATAGTGGAAACTTCAGAGAATGGACGGATCCAGTCAGTCGAAGAATTGTTTTACCTCGCTCTAGGACGCATTTTTACAAAGTTGGCGGCTATAATGTCCTAAAAAGAATTTGAACGATATTTTAAACGGAATCCATCCATCTTCTTGCTTTATAGATCGCCATTCTATAAATGTGCGATAAAAATCTCCTGGATTTTTTTTTACTTAAGACTTTTTACGTTGGAACCGTCCTTGGGTCTTCAATTACCTTTGTGGCTTGTAAATTTTTAAATCGTATAAAGAGATAATAAGATAGGCTTTGGCCTTGTTAGTGATTTATGTTTTACTTTTAAGCTTACAAAGGTTTCCATATTTCTGAATTTCATCAAATGAAAGTATTGAAAAAATAATTTTGTAAAGTTTTTTACAGCATAAATGTGACTAGACAAATTTGTAGACAACTAAAATTTACTTTACTTTCATATTTTCATAGAAATTAGTATTTTATCAAGTTGATTTAGGTAATATTGAACACGGTGTAAATCGCAAAATTGTGACTTACAGTAGTATACGGAGGAGCCAACGATTTGTCATATTTGTACAATTTTAAACCAAGGATTTCAATATTCTTTAACCTTAACCTATCAATGTTTGATTCTTTTAAAATATTCACACAGTATTTTACAATTCACTTTGAAAGTAAAATCGATAGAATTTCGGATTAGTCTTTCAGAATAAGCAAAAGAGAAGCAACATTTTTTCTTTCATCTTACTTATGCCAGGGGTTTTTTTCTTTTTATTTTATACTCTGTATTTTTATAAATAGTCCTAAAAACGAAGAGCACATAATGCAGGCCGAATAAAATTAAAAACAAACATTGAATTCGATTTTCAAATATCCGAATTCGAAATACAAAAGTTTGAATTCGCCTCAAGGAGATAGGAATTACCGAATCTTAATTCAAATATGACGTTAAAGTCAACAATGAAAACAATTGCGGAACCAAGTTCGAAATCCGGTTGGAGCCGGTTTTATCTAGTGGCGTTTGATCCTGAGCGCGTTTAAATTGGTGCAAATAGTGTTGTCAACTGAAAACTAACGGCGAATAAATAGCGACTTATCAACTTGACTACAAGATGACGGATTATACCCAACCGTCACTCCGCTCTGTCCCCACGTAAGAATAAAAATTTTATTCCGTCCCACATTTTAGTCCCACTATCACCAATAAGGTGACAGATGGAACAGTTATGAAATAAGATAAGTTTCAACCGGTCGTCTTCACAAAAGGTGGACGAGTGAAACTTTTTTGTTCCCTCGTGGAGACAGGGCGGGGTGACGGTTGGGAATAATCCAAAATGACAAATCAAATTTAAGACCTGGAGTACACTTTTGACGATCTTTTATTCAAAACTGAGCGCTTTTTTAAAAATTGTTTCTCCAAAAATAGACTTCTATCTCTGTTTATGGCAATTTTACGTTTCTAATCACCATAATGTTAATTAAATTTCCCCAAGACCTAGTAGTATCTTTTTTGGATTAAGGAATAAAACAAAAGTAGCTATTATAACTATTTATTTAAAAACGTTTTTTTTTCTTTACAGATATATGGAGACAAAAATATTGAGACTTTAGGTAAGTAAAACAATTAATTTTATCTAAATAACTTCATCTCCAATATTCTATACTATTATAATAAAGCGTAAACACACACTTCTTTGTTGCCTAAGATGTCAGCAAGTACAGCATATTTTTGAATAATTCTTTCTTTAATAAAAAGTCCTACACTTACGTCATGCTTTAGGCTATATATTTTCACGCCATTAAACTAAGGGAATAAATATTTTGGATTAAATCCCTAATGTGGGAAAGAGACCATAAGTTGCTGCCAACATCAAGGAAGCAAGATTGCCAAGGGATGTCATGTCATGTCATTTTGACATTTGCTATTGATAATTTGACAAATGTAAGCAATAATATTAAAATTCATAATTTCATGCGGATGAAGCCGCACGGGAACAGCTAGTAAAATCATATTTCTTATTATAATACTAATATTGTAAATACTAAAGTTTAGATGGATGTTTGTTATAGCCTCTGCTGAACAGATCTCGATTGTCAGAGATATAAAGAATAATCTGGAAGAACACATACTTTTTTAATCCACGCAAACAGAACCACGGGCGAAACCTACTAAAATATAACGTTTTTATGCGTTACATTTTCTAAAATGTTCGGTAATCGCATTGTAGACTATAAAACAAAGTTACGTAACAATTTTAAGTACATGTAAAAAGTCGGACAATCTGTTTGTCCATGATACACAAGGAGTTTGCTGTCACCTGGGGATTTACAGCCGGGATTATCAGGTTTAGGGTGTTAGCATTACGTAAAGGTATTAAAAAAGAGGTAAAATAACAGGGAAAGTATATCATTTTTCATACAAATTTAAGCGGTTTAAAAATTTCATGAAGGATTCATCTTTAAACTGTAATTTAATTATTACCGCTAAATAATTCGTTGATTATAAATTCATTTTGTACACTTTTGTTTTAAAATCCCTTCGACGCTTCAAACTGTCAGGTTTAAATAAAATATGTTAGAACGTAACCACACCGTTAAGTGTCGCACAATTGTAGTCTTGCTTTAATTCCTTCGAGCTTTTATAGAGCGCATACTACTCGATTTTTAGTTGTGCAACTAAACAGTTGAATGGGTCGGCTCGCCCGGTGTAATACCACGACCACACAGAGAACAGGCGTGAAGCGGAAGCAATTCCGCGTTTCGTCTGATAAGTGTGGTGCCGGAGGCCTAATTTTAGTCTATATCCCTCTCCACCCTTTTCTTAAGAGGAGAGTGTAGATTTGACGGTGGAGGAGACGTATAGGTAGGGGAAATGTCCTCTTTATGTGCGTCTTTTCCTCCGTCAATGAAGGGTAGGTAACGCATTTGCATTTGCGGATGTTTATGGGCAGCGGTCGCTTTCCATTTCGGTGGATTCAGGCCGCTTGCTCGTTTGCCACCTTATATTACATAAAAAAAACAATCGAGAATCGCTGAACAGTTGCGATACTTTAGTCAAAGATGTGCGCCGGTTCTAACTATTTTAAAATCTACTGGTCCATAAGTATGTCAGTAAAGACCCAAAACCTCTTAGTTCAAGCAAGAGCACGTTTCTTTGACAAAGGAAAGCATTCAGACCCGAAAAACAAAGAGTCATAAATCACAACCAAGATTTTTGCTCTTAAGTGTAATTAAAAATAATTACTATAGCCCGATTTGAACAGTAGCCTAAATAGACCAATATATAAGATCTAAAAACCAACTTTATATGCTGCAAATTGACCTTTAAAACGGATTAAAAAAGCCTCTATTGTTTATTGTGTAAGGAATAGAATTCAATAGCGTGAAATTTTAAAAACGGTAAAACATTTTTCAAACCAACAGATGTAGAACACGGCATGGTGTCCAGTTTAAAATGAGCTCCGCGTTCTCTTTGTGAGGCTTTTATTTGTACTATTTTCTCTGTGACGCGGGAATCGAGGTGGATCTATGTATTCTGGTGGTTTAGTGATTTATTCTTTCTTTGTTTGGAAAGAAGGCGAGACAAATGTTGACATGTTGTTTTTTTTTCAAATTCGTCCGAGTTTTGTGGCTTTTTCGTGTGTATAATGAGCTATGGATGTTCTACGTGACGTGAAATTTGATACAAGTTCTATGGGAGTCACGA
Source organism: Papilio polytes (assembly GCF_000836215.1). Taxonomy (NCBI): domain Eukaryota; kingdom Metazoa; phylum Arthropoda; class Insecta; order Lepidoptera; family Papilionidae; genus Papilio; species Papilio polytes. The sequence goes on along the minus strand of NW_013525035.1, from coordinate 4,847,611 downwards.
TATTCAAATAGAAAACTACATGCCAGTAAAATGAATGCATGCCTACTGGCTACAGATACTGGCTCAATGCTCAATTTGTCCACGAGATCAGACGATATGTGTAAATCCTCTTTACCTCTTCTACCGCTCCTTCAACTAGACCGAAGACGTTACTAAATAAATAGGTACTTCCTTTTTTTATACCTTAAGATTTATTTTTATATCCTGTATTTTATAAATAGCCATAAAACGAAGAGCACTTAATGCAGCCCGAATAAAATTAAAAACAAACATTGAATTCGATTTTCAAATATCCGAATTCGAAATTTGAATTCACCTCAAGGAGATAGGAATTAACGAATTTCAATTCAAATAGCGACTTCCTAATAAATGGTATGCCAGTTATGGTCTCTAGTTTGCAAACAAGTGCACCTACTGGTATTCCCCTTACCGGAAGGTTTCTCTTCTTTTTTTCAGAGTAATTTAATGTCTGTCCTAAAATATTTGTTAATATATAACTTCTATATTTGACCTCGTACTTAGGGAAAGTTCATTAACCCGTGTTCGAGTCTCTCGGTTGACTAATGACAAATGACTTGAACGGCTTCCCATTAATCTGTTATGCAGTAATCGAACAATTCGATTACTGTGTAATGAATAATATTTATACAACTTTAGAGTTAAAAAAAAACAAAAGTATTCTGTGTTTTAAATTATACTCAACATCTATGGCAAATTTTATCGAGATCCGTTTAGCCGTTTAGTAAACTCTAACATCCATCCATCACAACAATCGTATTTACAATTTGGCGCCTTTTTTAAATAATTTTAATAAAAAAGTGTTATATAAACATTTTTGAGTCACAACCATTTAGGCCTCAACACAAAAGGTGCGTTCGAAAACCGAGGCCCGTTAGTTGACGCAACACAGACAACAAAAGGATTTGCATACGTTTCTGAACGCAACTGGGCCGTATGAAGCACGTGTTCCTTTTTCAAATATACTGACCAATGCTATAGACCTCTTACGCAGTCTAATATGAACCTTATTTGTTTGGAATATGGTTGATTAAATCTCATACAGAGATGAAGTAAGTGTTGTCGATACAAACTTATATTTGCCTTTGATAAAGTAAATGTCATTCGATTTAAAACCTTATTTTAATACAATAAGGGTTAGATGTATTTTATTAGATGCATGAGATTTTAAAGAGGGAGCGTCTCAAAGAATAGGTTGTTTAACATGAATGAAGTCTTTTTAAGTACAAATGAGGTGTTATCGGAGTTGAATATATTATGGGTCAAGCTTACAGAGTCATTTCAGTGTCTATACTCCTTTCTGAGTCAATGAAAGTACTTTTTTTTAATTATTATTACTATAAAAGTTTTAGGTGTATGCTGTTTAAAAAAAAACGAATTTATTACTGTATATGACAAAATCTATTCAATCTGTTAGATTTGAAGATATTAAATACATGACTACGTGAATATAAAATACTAGCAGTTCCCGCGCGGCTTCATCCGCATGAAATTATGAAAATTTTATTTTATTGTTTACATTTGTCAAATTGTCAATAGCAAATGTCAAAATGACATGACATTACGAATCTTGGCAATCTTGCTTCCTAGATGTTGGCAGCAACTTATGGTCTCTTTCCCACATTAGGGTTTTTATCCAAAATATTTACTCCCAAAGTTTAATGGCGTGAAAATATATAGCCTAAAGCGTGACGTAAGTGTAGGGCTTTTCGTTAAAGAAACAATTATTCAAAAATATGGTGTAATTGCTGACATCTTAGGCAACAAAGAAGTGTGTGTTTACGCTTTATTATAATAGTATAGATATCCTAGCTTCGAAGTGGTCACAAATCCTTACCATTAACTAGAAACCGAGCGAGGGATCAGTTTGAAGTCCTACTCATTAGTTACGACCTCTAGTGTCTCTAGCATTCTAGATATCTAGCTTTTATTCTAGACATAGTACATGTATTTGATTGGCATAATTGTAATTTTAATGGATGGATGTTTGTTTGTTAGAGTTTGTAGCCTAAACTGCTGAACGGATATCGATAAAATTTGGCATAGATGTAGAAAATATAGATATAGAGCGACCTAACACAAATGAATCACTAGCTAACGATAAAATACATGGTAACTTTAGAAACCCAGCATTAGTCTGCAAGGAATAAAAAATCTAGAAATAAATAATCTAGAAATAAAAAAAAGCCTTTGTTATTTAATGATCATTTAGCTTTCTAGTGACAAAAGAATTTATGAAATCTGTCCAATAGTTTTTGAGTTCATTTGTTACAAAAATACAAATCTTATAAGACAACGCCATCTATCGTTTAGGTCGTACTAACTGAATACATAAATGGAATCGTTTGCCAGAAATACCATTTTAGATACCAAAGCTCGGTTAAGTTAAAACGTTGCTTACGAAGTAAAAACTCATTGAACTTATTGCATTTGAAGTTTACGTGACCGGAATGCAATAGTTTGAAAGCGTTCTCATGTTACTCTGTCGCGGAATGACTGTGAAATTAATGAATTTGAAATCTGTCTAAGTTTAAACCATTATATGCTAGGAAATTGTGAGCAATCAGTCACAATTAAACGTTTAATTCTGTACTGATAATTTGTTAAAGAATTAAATTAACATCGATATATGGATAAGTTGTCATTTCACAATTAAAGCAATATTTCAACTATTCCAATTAAAAAATCTAGTCCGATTCAAGTGTGACTGAATTAACAATCGTCCGGTGGCATTTCAACGACTATTGGCTAGAATTTCGAACGAGAATAAAAAAGCTACGCCGCGAGTTGAATTCCGATTTTACGGTCCATTAAAAAAGAAAGAACACAGTTATTCCTCTCGAAACGTATTGGAGCACTATTCGCTACGGTTATGTTCAGAATTTCGTTTAACGTGAGTTTAAACTTTCGTTAAAAACATATTACTGTTACGTTTCTTTGCAAAAAAAGAACAGAGAGTGAAGTAAAACACGCGACGTCTTACCAGACTGACAAAGGGTTATGTTTTTACTAGTTTGTTTTTATGTATGTAAATTCCTTTGTAACAGCCTATAGCCTAAACTACTAAACAGATTTTGACAAATGAGGTGTCATTCGATTCCTCTTCTTCCCCGGAGTGTCATAAGGTACAATACATTGACTGAAAATACTTACAGTGGACGTGAGATTAAAAAAAAGTGAAAAAGCCGAGTTCACATCTCACTCGCCATTCCTTTTTTCATTTCTAAATCGTTTGATATTATTATGTGTAAAAATCAGGCAATTACCAGAAAATCTACAAATATTTAGAGCGTGTGCACTACTGAAACTAAATTATCGAACAACTGTTTAGTCTCGCTTTGATTCCTATAAGCTTATATGGAGGTTACACTCGATTTTGAGTTGTGCAACTAAACAGTTGAATTGACTGCAGAACAATCGACAATCACACCATAGTTTTGCGATAGATTAGTCAAAGGTGTGCGTTTATCAGTCTACAATCAGCTGATTTCATGCTTTTAACAAAAACGCATCAAACACCTAATACCTTTTTTACCCTTTCACGTGTCAACTACTTTTATCAGACATTCTACTTTTCAATCTATTTACAACTTTATTGCTTTAGTCATAAAGTGCATAATTGCACTTTTAGATTAACAAAGAGCGTATATAAAAGCTCAACGCTTCAGTAAGCTGATTCTAAGACAGGAAATGCTTGTCTGTAGTGATTGTGTTGAACAAACTTCCTGTGACAGTGGGTGTGACCTTTTACGGTTTTAGTAACCTCTTATTTGTAACAATTAAGAATATATAGGAGCAGATACCCATTGGTCGAACGATTTTTAGTTAAATTAGTTTTCCGTCTTCCAAACTCCAGGTTATTCTATTGAGAAAATTGAGAAGCAAAAGGTTAGCGTGGTATGGACATGTTATGCGACGAAATGATGGGGACATAAACCAGAAAGTGTTGAGATTGAATGTGGATGGCTACAAAGGAAGAGGAGGACCGAAGAAAGTATGGATGGATTATGTGAAAGAAGATATGCTTAAGAAAGGAGTGGATTCAGATATGACGGCTGATAGAGATGTATGGAAGAGCAGCACATACTGTGCCGACCCTCCATAAGGGATAAGGGCAAGTGGATGATGAAACTCCAGGTTATTCTATCTTCCGTGATCGAAGTCTTCCCTACTTCATGTCTGCCATGAAATTTATTTCCTTCTATGTCCTTTACCTGTGTACACTCATAACTAACGTTCTTCTTGTTGCGATTCTTGCCTCATAACATGTCCATACTATGCTAACCTTTTACACCTAAAAATATTTTTATCTACTTAAATAATTTAAAAAGAATATAAAATAGATTACGTATTTCAATTATTAATTGAAAAATCACTCTCAAGTTATTACAACTTTAGCTATATTACTTGCTAGCGTCGGTGGCTCAGTGGTTTAAGCACTTGACTTGTAATCTACAGGTCTTGGGTTCGAATCCCGCTGTAATGTGATTTTCGAATTTTCATATGTACATAATTTACCCGACGTTCTTACGGTGAAGGAAAACATCGTGATGCACATATCGGTGAAGAAATTCAAAGATATGTGTGAAGTCAACCAACCCGCAGTGGACCAGCGTGGTTGACTATGGCCTAGTCACCCTTACTTAGGGTAGGCTCCGAGCCCCTCGGTGGGGACGTATAGTGAGCTGGTGATGATGATGATGACTAGCTGTTGTTCGCGACTTCGTCTGCATTGAATTAAAGAATAGAAAAAAAAACCCATGTTATTGATAACGTAGCTTTTTAATAATGATATAGTTTTTGTAATCAGTCCAATAGTTTTTGAGTTATTTCAATATAAAAATACACATCTTTTCTCAATATTAGTATAGAAGTTTATAAAAAATTTAAATAAATAGTATGTTTTATTGCAAAAACGATAAAATACTAATCAATATAAAATATGAATCACATGAATATTGTTAGATTTCTTTTGTTCTATTGTCTATGAGTAACTTAACTGTTATTTTTATAAATTAGATTGTTTTATTTAAGTTGATAATATCTCATGGGAAACGTCACAAGTTCGTCTTCGAACGTAAGTGTACATAACAGTAGTTACAAACATAAACTTTGTTAACTTTTACTAGTATAGGTATGATGTCACCGATCGATTATATAATTCGTCACTATTTGAACTTACCGAACTTCTAGAGTTTACAGTGGTAGAGCCTTTGAACATCTATGCACGAATGGGCCGGCTCTCCGGTGTAATACCACGACCACACAGAAGACAGGCGTCAAGTGGGAGTAATTCCGCGTACAGTCTGATGAGTATGGTACCGGCCTAATTTTTAGTCCCTTTCCCTTTCCACCCTTTTCTTAAAAGGAATGGATGGAAAGGAGAAGCGGATTTGCCGATGGAGGAGACGCATAGGAAGGTGAAATATCCTATTTATGTGCGTCTCCTCCTCCGTCGATTAAGGGTAGGCAACGCATCCGCTAATATCGGTGTCTATGGGCAGCGGTCGCTTGGCCATTTTGGCGGATTCAGGTGGCCGCTTGCTCGTTTACCAACTCATGAAATAAAAAAATAGCTGTAGTAATTGTGAAATAATACATCAATAACTATAACTAACTATTAACTACAATTTGTGACTGTTTTAGTAGAAATATAGCAAACCTAGGAAATTCTGGTTTCCGTCAACAATTTGTAAAACCTACAATATGACAACTACAGTGTAAAACGGATCTAGTGACAGTTTTTTTGAAAGGAGGGCGCAAGTAGCTGTCATAATTTGGACCACCGGGTCAGATAACTTTGTCAGACTGTACTTTAATCTGTCATAAGTATGACGTCATAACAAAGTGACTTATGATGTTCATCGACAAACATGTCAATCGCGTTTTATTTAAACAACAACGTCGACTGGCAATGACGTGACCGTCTAGTTATTTTGACGTATCGTGCCACTAACAATGGAAACGAACCGCTTCTTAAGCAATATACGCTAACGTGACTCATCGCCAATATTATTGAACTCGTAATGCTTAAGGTTGGAGCAATTCATAAGCGGTAGCGGGAAGCCGTTTAAATAAATATGTAATTAAAATGTACTTCTACCACACACGTTTCTTTTATAACACATCTATACTAATGTTATAAAAAAACTCAATCTACTAGGCTATAAGGCTTTATTACTAGTTTTTCTTTTTGATTCCACGACAACATATTCGCTACCAAAAGCTGTAAATATAATTTTGTTTCCTTATGCGTTGTTAGTCTCCGTTGTTTCTCATTCTATTGATTTTAATAGGCATCAAAATTCAAAACTATCCATAAGCTTGTGTCTTGGACCACACCAAGTCAGTTAGTTGTTTTAATACAGCTGATTGTTTTAGACGAGGGAGAGTCCCTACTCTACACATATTGAACGTTATCGTGTTTGTTCATAAAAGTTGCTTTATTACAAACTAGCTTTCCGCTCATGCTTCGCCTGACTGGCAAAGTATTTCATCTCATCTCATATCTTTTTAATCATATTCATACCCTGTTTCAGTTTTCGTCATCAGTCAGTGATCTCAATCACTCCTTACTTGATCATGTCACCTTTCACGAAATCCATCCTACTCTTTCTAGGGTACCTTCACATCATCTTCATCTCTCCTACGTTATCCTACTCCCGTAGGGTCGGCGTACCGGGTTTTCTTCCTCCAAATAACTCTATCATCATCTCAGTCGTCATTCCCTTCTTGATCATGTCACCTTTCACGCAATCTATCCTCTCTATCTATCTCTATGTCTACCTCTACCGGTGTACCCCTCCACTACAACATGCACAAACCATACTAAGATGTTGCTCTCTCATTTCGCTACCATTAGGGCTACGTCCAGACCTCTAATATACACTAGACCGTAGAATGTGTGAATAGATTGTATGAAAGAGTAACGTAAAGATGATATCAAGGCCTACAAAGAGTACAAACTGTGCCGACCCACGCAGGATAAGGAATAATGATGAAAATCTTATAATAATAGATCCGACGTATTCTATAGCAATAAACCTTCGAGCCTAATTAAATCACCTACATGGTCGTAAAGCACGTAGCCCAACCCTTTTATTGCGACGCCTTTCGTTACACGCGTAATTTAATGCTGGAGGCACTTCACAAATGTCATCAAAAGGGTACGGGGTGTAACAGAAGGGGGGTTTTGCGCGTTATTACTTCCTATTATTAATACATTTTTCGTAGATAATAAGGATATATTATCTACGAAAAATGTATTACTACGAAAGATATGGCGCATACAATTTTAATAAGCGTTTGTTTTGATGCGTTTAAAGTTTTAGATCTAAAAGTCGAAGATAGAGTGAAGTGAAAGAAATTAACAAAGAAAGCTGACTACTACTACACTACATATATGGGACACAAGCTAGAAAGAGGGAGAGTACGCTCAAGTTTGTAGTTAGCTTTCTGAGTTTGTTATGTTTGCAAAAATTGAACGACTCCTGCCGCCGAGTTTCGTCATCGGACGACACGACAGACCGCCAGGCACCATCCTCACCATCTCGATGCTGGCATTCCACAACCGTGCTGGTTTTGCGGAACTTTCTGCCCCGCACAGCCGCGTTGTGGAACGGTCTGTCCTCGGCAGTATTTCCAAACCAATACGACTTAGGGTCCTTCAAGAAGCGAGCCTATCATTTCCTCAAAGGCCGGCAATGCATCTGTAGTTCCTCTGGTGTTGCGGATGTCCATTGGCGTCGCTGACCACCTCGGTATACTCGCCGCTCGTTTGCCAAAAAAAAAAGTGTTTCGAGAAGTAAAATTCTGATATATTTAGGACTGCGACAAAAAGAGTGTTCTGAATCGTTTCTGTCTACCTTAGGAAAATTTCAGTATTTTTTTCCGATAGATATCGACTCATCTTTTTTATTGTACCCTTCGGATATACTATATAGGTCTATAACATCGTATCTATACTCTACCAATGAAAAGTCCCCATAAATTGGAATGCCAACACTAAAATAGAAAACCTTTTGTCTAAAACGATGCGCCACAAAAGTCCGCAATATTAAAGGAGGGTGAACTGCTAAAGGGCAAAAAGACCACCTTTGTCAGTTGATATTCTTTTTTTCTAGCTCTGATAAATCAGTACCGTATCGCGGGCTAGCCCCACCCGGCCGCGCCTCGACCTGATAAACAAAGCCACCCACTTTTCTTCGACATTTGCTTAGAACGGGGTGCGGTCCCATACGACTATTACCGCGACCCCATAACAACCCATCGCATTATTAGCTTGCCCCGGCCTCTATAGCTCACAAAAACAACCGATAAAGACAACGAACGACCTTAAAGTAAAATAAACAGATGATCTGCTAAATGAGGGACGGCATACACCTGCAATAAACTAGTGTATACAAACCCCGACGCGCCCTTTCGCTAATGAGGACAGTTTATGGGGCGTGCTAGCATTTAGCTTTTATTGTCTATGCGCGCGCACCCCCGTGGTGGGTTTATAAGCAGTGACAGTCCATGGTGGTGTTCAGTCGGGCAAGTGATCCCGAGCCGTGCGGAATACCCAGCGCCCGTTTGCGCTAACTCGCGCTAATTTACTTCGTTACGTTAAAGTGACTCAGCCGCTCGCCTACGTCTGTTAATTAGACTCTAACCTAGTATGTGAATTAACGCGTGGGCTACATGCTTTTTTCGGTCGACTAATAACGTTTGTTAAAGCAAATTGAGTTCAAATTAGGGGCTTCCATGTTTTACTTCCTCTTTTGATCTGAATAACTTTCGTGTTGGTTCAAACTTTGCTATTCCTCGTTCGGCTTCAAAAGAAACTTGATACGAACTATCTCGAACGTTTACTTCCCTTTCTATGGAGGTTGTTCAATTATTTAGCTTTTCTATCGAAGTTACTAAAAGTTTTTGCAGTTAATCCATTATTGATATCATTTGAAATTCCTTTTTAGTTTGAATATTACTCTACTTACGGCATAATATTTCTTGGTGTCCCTTTTTCCTTTCTTAACAATGATTATAATAATTGTCTCTTTCATATTTTTTCGTAAAAATCTATTATACCATTATCAGATTTATAGCGTTTTAATTTCGCCATAATCTTCCAGAGTTATCAATCTTCATAAGACCAGTAAATACCATAAAATGAAGTTGCTTTTTCTTGTTCATTTCCTCACGTTTCTACTTATCTGAGTGTTTGTTATCTTTCTGAGGGGAAGTCTCATCAAGTATAAGACGCACTAACTTGTGTTTACTTAAACTTGCACGTTTCAGCAATTAATCTTAATTGAGAGAGTCAAGTTGTTATTCCTTGAGCTTAGAGTTTGTGAAAATCTGATTTGTTGTACAACTTTATGAAATCTAAAGTTAAGTGTTATAATTCTCTTCTTTCTCTTATAATGGACATTAACTCCATAAATCTGATTATATTCTTCTTCTGTTCTTTTATAATATCTATTATGTCAACCATATGCATGCTATCTTCAACCTTCTCCCATTTGTCCGCATACAACGGAGAGCTATTCGAATCGTTAACGACTTATCTATTACCGTTCTGCTAGATACTCTGGCCTTGCAGAGGGACGTCAATTGCCTTTGTATTTTTTTACCGCATTTACCACGGGGAGTATTCCGAGGACCTGTTTAGAATGATTCCTACCGGTAAGTTTCATCATCGGACGACACGACAGACCGCCAGGTACCTCATGTCGATGGCTGGCATTCCACAACCCTGCGGTTTTCGCCGAACTTTCTGCCTCACACAGCCGCGTTATAGAATGGTTTGTCCTCGGCGGTATGTCCAAACCAGTACGACTTAGGGTTCTTCAAGAAGCGAGCTTACCATTTCCTCAAAGGCCGGCAACGCTATAGTTCCTCTGGTGTTGCGGATGTCCATGGGCGTCGTTGACCACCTCTGTGTTCTCGCCGCTAGTTTGCCCCTTTTATTATGAAAAATGTCTCATTGCAAAAAAATTAAATTTTCTTGTTAACTCTTCTATCAAAATTATCCTTTTGCCCAAGCTACACCTTTTCTTCTACACTGTAGCTAAGTATAGCAGAATCAATAAATCTTTAGTTACTCCTACAGACTAAATATTACTGTCCACTGCACTTTTAAGAGTCGTTCAAACTATTTGAATAGTAACTCAAAATGTTGCGATCAATCGCAAGTCATCTTAACTTGATATATTTTTTACTAACTTATTTCCGTTATGACTTGTGTACCAAAAAAGTATTTTTATGGATGAATTAACGATATATCTAAACTTAACTATTACTACTGTACATACACACTTACATTACATACACACTGTACATTAATGTAATGAATTTTAGTGAGACTACGGTTAAGCTACACTAGATTTAAAAATCATGGTTTTGGCTTAAATTTTACGTCCGCTATCGCTTATTAATTGGGTTATTTTTAACGTAGTGCAAGATAGCATATAAAATGTATATTTTCTAGTATGTAGCTATTCACAGTAATTATATTTTCGTACTTAGAGAGTTGTGGTCGTATTCCAATTTGGTCCTTTGAGCCGGATATTCAAAGTATTAAGAAATTAACGCAAAGTGAAGAAACTTAGAGTATACCAGTTATTATAAGTATTATACTGGGCAATGAAATAATAGAAAATAGTATGATTGAAGCTTAAAATCTTCTTTGAAACGAATTTAAAGAAGAAACAAGACAATTCCTTCACGTTAGATAAATTCGCGGAAACAAATTGAAAAATGGTAAAACCTATTACGTAAGGTATAAAGTTATTATAAAAGATCTTCCAAACAGTCGAGGATATTTATTTCATACCCATTTCGATGAAAAGCAATTTGATAAAGCTTTTCTACTTATTTTCTGTGCGATATTAGATCTCGATTGGCTGTGAATTTAATTTGGGTTTCTTACTAATATTATAAATGTGAAAATCTAGATGGATCTTTGTGCTATCTACGGCTTAACGGATCTATATGATATATAGCACAGATGTCAAATAGTCTGGAACTATTTATAAGCTACTTATTAGATTTTTTCTTATTCCACGCTCACGTAGTTTATATATTAGATTCTTCCGTGATTTATTGTTGGTATTGTTATTATTTTCAATAAGGAAATGTATGTAAATGTTTGTTTAGAAATAGATGGAATTTCTAGTTGATATAAATAATAATGTAAATGTAGCTCGGAGAGATGTAATAAGATTTGAGTCGACTGATTCTATCTGAACTCGATCTGTGCAGTAAATTAGAGCTAAAGTAAATATATTATCATCACTACGGATTCGTAGACGGTATGTTTTACATTTATACTTTGCTATGTTATCCCTGAAATGCATGATTTTTATTTAATTATAAAATAAATATTTCAATATAGGTTTTGTGTCACAGATTATGGGATAAATAATTTAAAAAATCTTACTTTCAATAAAAACTATACTTTGGTTTGTAGTTGGTAACAATATGCATTTAAGGGTTATGTATTTGAATGTTGAATTTAACACTAGATTCCACCCGCAATTCATCCGTGTAAAATTAAAAAATATAGCCTATGTTACTCAATAATAATTTAGCTTTTTATAGGTGTAAGAATTTTTGAAATCGGCACAGTAATTTTTGAGTTATTTCAATAAATGCTACAATTCAAATTTTTCCTTTTCAATTAGTTACTAGCTGTTGCTCGCGACTTCACAAGCGTGAAATTATAAAATATAGCTTATGTTACTAACTGATAAAGTAGCTTTTTAATGGTGCAAGAATTTTGTAAATCGGTCCAGTAGTTCTTGAGTTATTTCAATATAAAAATACAATTTTTTCCTCTTTAATTAGTATAGTCCAGAGTCTTCTCGAAACTTCGAAAGTGGAATTAAAAAAACACATGGAATTGTAGACGAAAGCTATTATATTAGGTTCTCAACAGAGTTTATGATTTTCCGTTTCGCGAAACATTTAAAACGATTTGTAAGTGGGAAATTAAAATGTTTTAAAAGATACCCGACTAAGTTTTTCAGTACTTGAACACGTTCCGCTATAGTGTTGCCAACGCGAATAATTATTTCACGTAACAAGTATTTAATATATTATGAAGTTAAATCTATACTTGTATTATAAAGAGGATAGATTAATATTTTTGTATGTATTGAAATAACTCAAAAACTACTGGACCGATTTCAAAATTCTTTCATCTATAAAAAACTATATTACCAGGGGGAGAACATAGCCTTTATTTTGTACTATTTTTGTCATTCCACGTGGACGAAGTCGCAACTACTAGTCTATACTATTATAATAAAGCGTAAACACACACTTCTTTGTTGCCTAAGATGTCAGCAATTACACCATATTTTAAAAAAAATCTTTTTTTAATAAAAATCCCTACACTTACGACACGCTTTAGGCTATACATTCTCACGAGATTAAACTTAGAGGGTAAATATTTTTGATAAAAACCCTAATGTGGGAAAGAGATCATAAGTTGCTGCAAACATCAATAAAGCAAGATTGCTAAGGTTTGTCATTTGACAAATGTTAACAATGAAAGTTTTTATTATTACACGCGGATGAAGCCACACGGCAACAGCTTGTAATTAATAAAATAAAATTCTGTAGTAATAGATTATTTACTACAAAGATATTTTAACACAATAAAAAAATATACCAGTAATTCTGAATATACAATTTCGCTGTAATTTCGTGTAAAAACTTATCCAATTTAACCTAAAATATAATTTCTCGCAAAACAATGAACATTTTCTTCGGGGCTATTAGAAAAGTTTTAACAAAGTAAGAATTGTTCTCGTTTCATTGATTTTTGCTATTGGCGGATTAAGTGGGCCGAATCAATTTAATGTAGAGAACCCACCGAACCCTTGTAAAGGGTTGAACCTTTACGATTTAAGTATAAAAAGGACTGAAGTTCCAGACATTAGAAGATTGTTACTCTTAACATTTCTTTTAGTAGAAAACTATACAACAAAATTGAGAAGCAAAAGGTTAGCGTGTTATGGACGTGTTATGCGACGAGATGGGGACGAGGACGAGGGAAGAGGAAGACCGAAGAAAGTATTGATGGATTGTGTGAAAGAGGATATGCTTAAGAAAGGAGTGCATTCAGATATGGCTGATAGAGATGAGAGCATTGAGAGCATCGGTGGCTCAGTGGTTTGAACACTTGACTTGGAATCTACAGGTCTTGGGTTCGAATCCCGCCATGTACCAATGTGATTTTCGATTTTTCGAATTTTCATATGTACATAATTTACCCGACGTTCTCACGGTGAAGGAAAACATCGTGATGCAACCTGCACATATCGGCGAAGAAATTCAAAGGTATGTGTGAAGTCAACCAACCCGCACTTGGCCAGCGTGGTTGACTATGGCCTAGTCACTCCTTATTAGGGTAGGCTCCGAGCCCCTCGGTGGGGACGTATAGTGAGCTGGTGATGATGGCTGATAGAGATGTATGGTAGAGCAGCACATACTGTGCCGACCCTCCGTAAGGGATAAGGGCAAGTTGATGATGAGAAAAGTATATAACAAAGAGAGAAGCTTTGCAATCTTATTAATATTATAAATGTGAAAGTTTAGATGGATGGATGGGTGGATGGATGTTTGTTAGAGCTTGTAGCCTAAAAGCCTGAACAGATTTCAATGAAATTTGGTATAGATGTAGTGGATAGTCTGAAAGAACACATAGGCTACTCACTTTTGTTTTTTTAAATTCCACGCGGACGGAGTCGCTTGCGAAAGCCTGTTATACAAAGAGATTATTTTTAAATGTCTTTACATTTTTAATAATATTGCTTGTGTTCTTTAAAGATACTGGTCGCACCCGAATTCACATTTAGTTTAGTTTTTAGTTTCCCAACTAAGAATCGAGTAGTGTTGGCACCTCCATATAAGCTCATAGCAATCAAAGCGCGACTAAACAGTTGTGCGATAGTTTATTTAAACGTTTTAATGGCATTAGAGTTTTTTTATTTGTTTAAATAAACTTTAACTCCATCTTTGATCATTCCAGTAACTATACTAATAATATTTAGTCTTTAGCCTGCACGTTTCTATCGTAAACTCTATTTTGGACGACGTCTGCTTTTAATCCAACAATATCAAAGCAAACGAGTGCTGCCAACATAAAAGTGTCAATTAGTGTTTTTTTTAACTTGGCAAAGATATCCAGAATAAACTTCTTGGAAGAATTCAGTGTAGCAGTATTACTAATTATGTTGTAATTTGAATTACTACGTATTACAATACAATAAAAAAACAACAATTTGTTAGGTTATAAACCATAAACATCTCTATAGCAGTAATATTCCGAACAAAGTAGTCCTCAGAACCAAAGCCTATCATCAATGTTTCCTTTCAATGTTTTATAAAAGACAAATAGTGTTTTCCCTTTTTTACAAACTTCTTTGATATTATTCTCCCTACTGACTTTTTTTAAATAACATCTTCGTTTACGGCCAAAGCTTAATTTATACATTACTTTTAATTTATAATGTTGTAAATATAAATTTTTAATATATTTCTTGGGATTGATTCACATAATCCCTTTTTTAACAAATCAATCGGAACGGAGTGAACAGTCTCCATAATTCTCTGCTTACATTGGTAAATCCGCATCAAAATCTGCGAATCCGCGCCGATACGCAGATTCTTTGAATTTCTGCCAAAAAATATTAATCTTGCGCTCCCGAAATAAATTTAATATGAGATCAATCCATTACGTTTGTATCGGCAAGAATGTGGTCCAAGTTATAAGAGATTACGTTCTTAAACCTGTAATGTAACGCCTAAGACCAGTAATAGAAAAACATCAAAATGACCCTTAGGTTCACAAATTCAATGAAATATGTAGCTTCAAGTTCTCTAAAACAAGTGAATTTAGAAAAAATATATTTTTTAAAATAAAATAGCTCTAAAATATAGACGAATAGTGAAAGTAATTTAACATAACTAATTCACTCTCAAAAGAAAACAGTCGCGATTGAATATGCAAGAAAAAATATATTTCTATTAAAATATTCTTGCACTCAAAGTATAAAATTACCATAAAATGCAACAGTAGTTAAATCCTCAAAGCAAACGCTTTCCATTTTTATTTGTCCCCTGACTGAGATGTTTGCGACGAGAATGGATCGGATGCTTCATAAACTTGAATGTATTTCGTTCAATATAAAAGTTTTACAATTTACTTTATCTATTGTTGTTTATATCGAGGGAATTTGAAATGTACATTTTGTTGTGATGTAAATTATTTTTTGCAATAAATTTGACGTACTCTTCTCTAGGCATTAAATAATATAGAACTTATCATTTATGTTATGCTTTTAAAAACACGACAGTCAAAAAAGTATCTACAGTACTACGTAACCTCCGAAAACATTCGTTAAACCGTTTTTGTAAAGTCATTTACAGAAATATCAGAATTGTGTAGCGTCTACACAGCATAAAGTATCGACAAATCTCATACAAAGTCGAAAACTTAACGCAAATATTCGTGATAGACCTTCTGCCCACACATAATCCAAATTCAACACTAATTAGTTAATTATTAAAAATTTTATTCCGATGCTAACAATCAAAATAAAAAATCCGCTACCGCGTGTTGTTTGTACCAATAGTAATAAACGTCAGTTGTATAGAGCGTGCGGCGCGTGTCCGTCACCACCAGCGTCTGCATTACAAAGTAGCGTACCACACACAGCGCTCTACTCAAAGATAAACCAATTTTGAATACATTTATATCTTGATACCAACCCGCATTGAGCCAGCGAACTTAGTCGCTAGCCTTCAGTGAGTATATCTTACTGTTTTCATTCTTTACTAAGTTAAAACTTAACAGTAGTAGTCCAGCTATTTCATTTGCCCATTCGACTTTTACGACTCAAGCAAAAGATAGGACTTAAGAAGTCTAAGGAATTCCGCGTGTCGTTGGCTGACAACATTCTAATTCTCATTCCCTTCCATTGCCACAAGGAAACGTTGAGAAAGGGAAATTTGGCGGGGATGCATTTTTTAATTTTCTAATATCCTTTAACCAATCCAAGTAAGCTTGTGCTAAGATATGGTTGACAATACTCGACCCGCATTTGAACATTCGACCACAAGATCGACAGTCCGTACCCCAAACTAGGCTATTGCCGCTTAAATAGCTGCAATAATAATGGTAAAATTACAAATTTTGATCACTTTACCTAATTGTCCTATACGCGGTCCGCGTCTATCGCTGGCTTGAATCAGACTGCCTTGTTATATAATTTTATTGAATGTTATATGATGAGTGTTATTGTGGGATGAAGTGTGAGGACACTTTATGTACCAAGCGAAGGTTACTTACGTGGTAGGAATTATAATCAAGTCACAACGTACCAACTTACTTCTTATGGAATGTTCCTATATTTAGGTATATCCTCTATTCCTATGAATATCTCGTTTCGATTCAACCAAGAATTCTCTATATGGCGGCCATTATGACTTTTTTTTCTTGTATAGTGAATTAATATTATAACATACTAGCTATTGCTCGCAACTTCACTCACGTGATATTAAATAATACAAAATATAGCCTATATTACTCACAGATAAATAAGCTTTCTAATGGCGAAATAATTATTAAAATCGGCCCAGTAGTTTTAACGTGAATCAAATATATACAGTAATCCAAAAATAGAAATCTTTCCTCTTTACATTATTCGTTTAGAAGGGTAACTAATGTTATAAAATTAAGCGAACATAAGTGTATAAGCAGAATTATTTCAAAGATATTAAGCAAAAGAAGAGCAGTTTGTCTATGATATCAAATTTAGGATTTTCGTTGAAACATAATATTGTATTTTGATAAGTTTTAACGTTGCAGCTTTTGCCTATTTCTAAAAAAGTAAAGGAATAAGTTGCAAATCAACTTAATTGTAACATTATTATGTTAGTCTTCTTTTATTCTTATATTTCTTAGACGACAACATTCAAGAATTAATGTTCTGAGCAGAATTTCGTCGCTAACAACCTATTTCCAAGCTCATGAAGATCATTTGTTATTTATGTTAACGACAAAAATTAATTGAATCGCTGTCCGGCGCCTGACTTGCCCCATTTGCCCGACTTGCCCCACTCTCCCCTCACGCCTCATTCCATCGCTACAATTTAGCTGGATTGTAGAAATACAAGTCTGTTTCTATATTTTTTCTATTAACGTAGTAAACATCAGTGTAATTTAACAGTCTGTTGCACGAATGCAGAGACCACAGAAGACCACGAGTCAAATGGAAGTAATTCTGAATTTCGTCTAAAGAGTATGCGTGCCAGTCCTAATTTAAGTCACTTTTCTTTCGCTTTCCTTACAAGGAGGGGATGGAAAGGGATTTGATTTGGCATAGGAGGGACCCATAAAAGAGGAAGGCGAGGAAGAGGAAAGCGTGTTTACAGTGGTAGAGCCCGCTTTAACATCTTAACACGAATGCGTCAGCTCTCCCGGTGCAATACCACGACCACACAGAAGACAGGATAAGTGCCGGAGGCCCAATTTTAGTCCCTTTCCCTTTCCACCCTTTACTTATAAGGAAAGGGTTCGTTAAAAAAAGGAAATGTCGAATCTATGAGCAGACTATTTCGGTTAATTTAGATGGCTGGCTAAAAAAAAAATATAAAAAAGTAAATAATCTAAAAGATTAAACGCTTATTTAGGAACAAGACACGTGAATACGCCAAATATTTACATGATAAATAGAAGGCAAAGCGAGTCGATAGTAATTGCCCATTACCCTAATTTATATCAAACGTTTAATGTACGATGTACTAAGCTAATGTTAGGGCGTGTAACAGTATGGGGGCTTACACCGAAACACGCTAAAGGAAATTTGAAATGTTACTTCATGATGAAATATTTTACATTATACATACTTGGGACAAAGGACTTAATTCCGTAGGTTCGATGGTCGAAGTTATCTATACATACAATAAAAAATATTCCAGCTTTCAGGAAGATGATGTATTTCCGTTGCTGATAACGAAAATCACAATAAAAAATTGTTGTCTGTCTGTCTGTCCGCAAGCCGCGTTTGTTACGGACAGTCTCTGAAACGACTGGGCCGATTTCGACAGGACTTTCACTGAAGGGTAGCTGACAAGGACGTCCTATAGGCTACTTTTTATCTTAATATTGCGTGGACGAAGTCACGGGCAACAGCTAGTTTAAAATAAATACGAGGAGATTCATAGGAAGGGGAAATATCCTCTTTATGTGTGTCTCCTCCTATGTCGGATAAGGGTAGGCAACGCATCTGCAATTGCGGATGTCTATGGGCAGCGGTCGCTTCGCCATTTTGACGGATTCAGGTGGCCGCTTGCTCGTTTGCCACCTTATGTTATATTATAAAAAAAATAACTAAAGCAATGATATACATAAAAATAATGTTCAATACTTACCTTTATAAAAAGAGGGTCAAAGTTTGACGGTGTTGGATTCATTCACCTTTACATTTAGTTAAAAGTACTAAGTCATCGTTACAAGATGTTTTTTAAGTAAAATACGAGGGTGTGCAGACATAAATACCGTTTAGTGAAGTTGATATAGAGGATTACTAGCTTTCGTGCGCCTGTCCGCTTGGAATTTAAAACAAAAGTAGCCCATGCGTTCTTCCAGAGTACATATGTATATGACAATCATCGACATCCGTGTAAAGGCTTTTTTTTAATATAAGGTGTCAAACGAGCAAGCGGCCTCCTGAATCCACCGAAATGGAAAGCGACTGCTGCCCATAAACATCCGCATTTGCAGATGCGTTGCCTACCCTTAATTTACGGAGCAGAAGACGCACATAAAGAGGACATTTCCCCTTCCGATGCGTCTCCTCCACCGTCAAATCCACTTTTCCTTCCCATCCTTTCCTCTTAAGAAAAGGGTGGAAAGGAAAAGGGACCAAAAAATAGGCCTCAGGCACCACACTCATCAGACGAAACGCGGAATTGCTTCCACTTCACGCCAGTCTTCTGTGTGGTCGTGGTATTACACCGGGCGAGCCGGCCCATTCGTGCGAGGATGTTAAAGCGGGCTCTACCATTCTTAAACTAACATCCATCTAAGCTATCCCATCTATAAAATTAATAAATTTAATACTTTTCTTCTTTTTCAGGTATTCAAGATGAGTCAGACTTATCCAGGTCATATGTTAATAAGTGTACAAATTCAATAAACAGTATCTAGGCCGAACCAATTACTGAGCGGGTCGTTTTTATTGCAAGACAGTGTAGCGGTTAATTACATTTCAGTTTCATTTGCTAGAAAATGTGTTGAATGGTTTGTTTAATGGAGTTTGAACGTAATTTACATGAAGTTATGTTGGATGCTGTAATTATTCCTGTAGTATAACTACTATTAGACGTTAAGTTTACACTTAGCGGAGATTTAGTGAGACTGATGAGATGCTATACTAAGGATCAACCTTTGACAATACCTAAATGTCTCAAATAGTAGTAAAGTTGTACTATTTGAATTTAGACACTCCTAATTAGTAACGGTGGATGGATCGATATTTGTTTGTTATTACGTATCTCCAGTAAATCTTAACGGATTGCGTTGAAATTTGGCAGAGATATACAACATAGTCTAGAAGAACACAGACTACTTTTGTATTTTATTTCGTACAGGCGGATTCGCGACTGAAAGCTGGTAAGTAATGAAAACTAAGTTACTCTTGTATTGAAGAGCTTTTTAATTGGTGAATAATATAAGAGAGCGTCGGTGGCTCAGTGGTTTAAGCACTTGACTTGTAATCTACAGGTCTTGGGTTCGAATCCCGCCGCCATGTACCAATGTGATTTTCAATTTTTCGAATTTTCATATGTACATAATTTACCCGACGTTCTTACGGTGAAGGAAAACATCGTGATGCAACCTGCACATATCAGCGAAGAAATTCAAAGATATGTGTGAAGTCAACCAACCCGCACTTGGCCAGCGTGGTTGACTATGGCCTAGTCACCCTGACTTTAGGGTAGGCTCCGAGCCCCTCGGTGGGGACGTATAGTGAGCTGGTGATGATGATGATGATGATGAATAATATTCCCAATTAGTGTAGTAGTTTTTGAGTTAAAGCGTAACAAACGTTTTTTCCCTTAAAATATTAATAGTTTAGTATAGAAAACTTAAGTACTATCTAAGGTCAGTTATAATATTTTATATTGAAAACCTCTTTTCTTTTTACTTATTTCAACTGATTTTTTATAGTTTCCCTTTTCATCATTTTATGAATTTTAAAATCGTTGAATATCTACTTTGGTTCTAAAATTATGCTTCATACAGCCACAAATTTACTCCTATTCACTGAAGCGAAATTTCCTTTGAAGTCTTTCATAATCTTTTCTCTGTTTCTTTCTTCGACAAATAAATTCTTTTTCCCCCTTTTACGGCGGGCGTCTGTAATTTTGCACGTCATAATAACAGAGTAATATCAGAACGGTACTAATTTAAAGAGATCCACTTTTATCTTATAAATTATTCAATACATAATTCTATACCATTTCTTTGATTAAACATAACTTTAACTAACTTATTAATAGCTAATATAGGTAATTTTTCACTTAATCTATACTATTATAATAAAGCGTAAACACACACATCTTTGTTGCCTAAGATGTCAGCAATTACAGTATATTTTTTAATTAAATTTTTTTTTTAATAAAAAGCCCTACACTTACGTCACGCTTTAGGCTATATATTATCACGCCATTCAACTTAGAGGGTAAATATTTTGGATAAAAACCCTAATGTGGAAAGAGACCATAAGTTGCTGTCAACATCAAGAAAGCAAGGTTGCCATGGTTTGTCATGTCATGACATTTTGACATTTGCAATTGATAATTTGACATATGTAAACAATAAAATAAAATTTTCATAATTTTATGCCGATGAAGCCGCAGGGGAACAGCTATAATTTTGTCTTCGCACCAATGGTCAGTGAATTGAACACGAGAATATACAAAATGCAAAGACTAAAGGGCTATACCATCCATGGATGGATGTTTGTTAGAGTTTGTAGAATAAACTGCTAAACGGATTCATATAAAATTTGACATAAATGTAAAGAATAATCTGGAAGAACACATAGGGTACTCATTTTTTTTATTCCACTCGAAGTCGCTGGCGAAAGCTAGTAAACGAATAAATAAAAGTACACCCTTATAGTTTATTTAATACCAATAAATGCTTGTAAAGGATAAAATAAAATTAATTGGACTCAGTGATAAAAGTGAACCTTTACGACACCCCAAAGATAGATAGATAGCAGTAAGTGGATGAAATAGCGATGAGTATTGGCTAATTCAATTAGACCGATCGATACGTGGGCTAGTCACGCGATCTATCCGTAGTTATGTTTACTGAAAATTGACTATTAATATAATAGTTCTGCAAATTGAATTATACTTTTATTACACCAGTTATTTTCGGAATTAAGAATATATGATCTTACAAATAAACGCGGTATAAAGTTTAACTTAGGAATAAACTGAGTATGTAAATCTTACTAATATTATAAATGCGAAAGTTTAGATGGATGGATGGATGTTTGTTAGAGTTTGTAGCCTAAACGGCTGAACAGATCTCCATGAAATTTGGCACAGGTTTAGAGCATAGTCTGAAAGAACACATAGGCTACTTTTTATCCCGGGATAAGTTACGGTTTCCGTGGGATTTATTAATTTAGTTTTTTAATATTAACATAACATAACATTAACATATCTTATTGAAATTTGGCACAGATGTAAAACAAAGTCGATGTTCGCGTGCGGATTTATCCGTATGAAATTGTGGAAACTTTATTTTATTGTTTACATTTGTCAAATTATCAATTGCAAATGTCAAAATAACATGACATGATGGCAATCCATGGCAATCTTGCTTCCTTGATGTTGGCAGCAACTTATGGTCTCTTTCTTACATTAGGGTTTTTATCCATTTTATTTTACCTATAAGTTTAAAAGCGTGTAAATATATAGCCTAAAGCGTGGCGTAAGTGTAGGGATTTTTATTAAAGAAAGGATTATTCAAAAATATGCTGTAATTGCTTACATCTTAGGCAACAAAGAAGTGTGTGTTTACGCTTTATTATAATAGCATAGATATAAATGGATTCGCAATTAACAGCGAGCATTATTTCTAAAGAAACAAAATAATTTTCAGTCAATTCGCTAACACTATATAGAATTTAAACAATTCATTCATTGTGTCATCGTCCAAAGATCCAATTTAAATAATCAGAGAGAAAATGAATGAATGACATAAATCATTTATCATTATTTTTTTTAATGAATCATTAACGCAACGGCATGTGCACGTGAAATCATTAACAAGACATCATTGAATCGTCAAGTCATGCGAGCGCTTGTTTAAAATTATATTACGTATTTCCCAAATTGAGGACCTTCAAGCGGTTAATTTAAAAGGATACTTGCAGCTCTGGAGGTCTATATATATAAAATTGGAGTGTCTGTCTGATTTCGGGAAGATGTATTCACTTTGCTGATAACGAAAATCGCATTTAAGATTTTGTCTGTCTACAAGCCGCGTTTGTTCGGGTAATCTCCGAAACGATGGCCGGTTTCGACCGGACTTTCACTGAAGGGTACCTGACATAGACGGGCATATTATAGGCTAGTTTTTATCTTAATATTGCGTGGACGAAGTCGCGGGCAACAGCTAGTTGACGCCTGTTAGGACATTTAAAATTAGCGTCACTGGTGGAGTAATGAAATGCAGTCCTTTTGGATGCTTTCTAGACCATTGTCAGGTCTACTTCATTTGCCTACCATAGAGCTATTAATGTGTAGAGTGGGGAAATGTATAAAATAATCTCGCAAGCTCTATGGTCTGATTCCCAGGCAATCATAATCATCATTAAGGCTGTAGTAATGTTTATCTTTGAAATAACATGCTAAGGCGTTGTGAGAGTGTGCCGACTATAAAGGAAGTTAAAATTATGAAAAGATCAAGAATACAAGCTAAATGTAATGTAGAATACTAAATAGGTCATATATTTGCAATATTATTAAAAAACTAGCTTTCGCCTGCGATTCTGTCTGTGTGAAATTAATAAACCAAAAGTAAGTCGCCTATGTATCCTTGTTTACTGTGATTTGTTAATTTTTTGTCTTTAATATTACAGTTTTTTTTTTATAACACAATTTTTTGTTTAAAAACTACTTTAACGTGTTTAACTAGCGTCTTATTTAACAATATATTCTAATGATAAAGTTAATGGGAACTTACTCAGAATTCTATCTCAATTTACAGTACGACAATCTGGATACTTTTGAATAAATTCTGCTTCTGAAGTAACTCAATGACAACTAAGGTTAAATCTGACAATGTCAGTGACAGAACATTTGATAATCTGACTTCACTTTGATGCCACGACGGGTTAGATAAATAGCCGAATATGTAATAGGTATGTATATTACTATTATTATAAATGCGAAAGTTTAGATGGATGGATGTTTGTTAGAGTTTGTAGCCTAAACGGCTGAACGGATCTCGATGAAATTTGCCATAGATGTAGAGGATAGTGTGGAAGAACACATATTGGAGTCGCGGGCGAAAGCTAGTTCTTTATATTTTAACCAAGTTATTTAATTTTAAATGTTATATTTATTATTTGGTGTAAGAAAAAACAATGAAAACCCTTGTCTGTGTTTGAACCGACTTTAAATAAAAAAATATTGTACCCCAATGACTAAGGCTTTTCAAACAATATTTTATAAGTGGATAAAACATAGAGAATTTTGATATCATCATTCCGCCATTAACCAAACAGCCTGTTACGTCAACAAAAGTTCCACATCGAGCGGTGCCTTGTTTCCGAACGTCATTTGTCATCGCAACGTTTCCCCGCCATTTTAATTGACAGATGTCAAATCACGAGCTCTTTCGCGCCATTTTACGGCGCGCCGTGCCTCTAATGATGGAGATTTTTAGATATGGCGACATCGTTTTTTTATTGGACTTCGTGCTTTACTGCGATAAGTCAATCTTGGTGATTTATAAATTGTAACGCGATATTTTCGATCTTCGTTAGTGTCGCTTTTTATCAGTGTTTTAATGTATTTTATTTTGGTTAGTAGAAAGTATGGTTTTCTTGTTAGATTCTTCGATGAAATAACAGATGGCGTGTTTTATATTATTTTCATTGATTAAGATTTTGTAAAAAAAAGAATTTCAATTCATAGTGGTTATTTTATTTCTTTATTTTTAACTTTAAAATAAATTTTAGTAGATTAGGGAATTTAGTTATATTTTTACTGTTGACTCGGTTATGCTCGCGACTCCGTTCGCATGCATTAAAAAGAAGGTAAGTAGCCTTTCTTCTTTCTTTATATATATGCCAAACTTAATCAAAATCTGTTCGGTAGTTTAGGCCACAAACTTTAACAAACATCCATCCAACTTTTCGAATTTAAAATATTACTAAGATCTTAGATATAGAATTAATTTCAAGAAATTCCTGCAAGGTCAACGGAGTCAAGAATCAAGAGTTATTTAAGAAACGCTCAAGAAGAATTAAGAAATAAAGAAGAGAAGTACGGTACACTGATGGGCCTGAATCGTTGCTCTTACCTGTTTTTATACAAGGTGAGCAAACTTTCAGGTGTGTTAGTGCCGACTATTCAACGAAGAAGAAAAAAGAAGAATACATCGAAATAAACAGAACAGCATTATTTATTTTGTATTTTATAATTTGTTCTTACTAGATGTGTATTAAATAATTGTTTCCATTTTAATGGGTTTTATAATGCAAATAATATTCATATCTTTTCATTCTTTTCTTATTTTTATTGTATTTAAGTCCATTTTTCAAATGAAAACATTTTTAATGTTTAACCTTGAAAAAAGTGTAAGCTTTCATTTTTTTTGTTTAATTACCTTTAATACTGTACAAAATGGGTATTTCAAAGTGTACTATTAAAGAGATTAAAAATAATAGAGGAGGCATTTCCGTATGTTCTTCACTAACGCTATCTATTGATAACCTCAAAACCACAAGTCAATCTACTATACTCAATATAATAAAGCATAAACACACACTTCTATGTTGCCTAAGATGTCAGCAATTACACCATATTTTTGAACAATTCTTTCTTTAATGAAGAGCCCTACACTTACGTCACGCTTTAGGCTATATATTTTTACGCCGTTATACTTAGGGGGTAAATATTTTGGATAAAAATCCTAATGTGGGAAAGAGACCATAAGTTGTTGCCAACATCAAGGAAGCAAGGTTGCCACGGTTTGTCATCATGTCATTTGCAATTGAGAATTTGACACATGTAATAAAATAAAATTTTCATAATTTTATGCGGATAAAGTCGCAAGGGAACAGCTAGTATAAAATATTTTATTTAAATTATTTGCCAATGTTGTCATTACATAATATTCAAATGTTTATATTTTATTTTGTAACATTGTTTAGTTTATTTTATAACAAAAGATATTTATTATTATGTAAAATGTTTTATTACAAGGACACGAGATGGCACTAAATTTGACAACTGATATAGTACTTTTCAAAGTACCGGTAAAAAAATTATTCACTGCCTCGTCTATATGTTTCTTAAAGTCTGTGTACTTACCTTTGATGTGGAGTATACGATTTCCTATTGCGGAGCGGAAGACGGGAGGAACAAGCCGTGACCTCTTTACATTTCCTATTCCGTTGCGTTATGCAATAACTGCGTATACAGTCAAATGCAGCAAATGGTACGTATCCTTTCATAAAATTTAACACAGATGTCATCATCATCATCTCCAGCTCACTATACATCCCCACCGAGGGGCTCGGAGCCTACCCTAATAAGGGGTGACTAGGCCATAGTTAACCACGCTGGCCAAGTGCGGGTTGGTTGACTTCACACATATCTTTGAATTTCTTCGCCGATATGTGCAGGTTGCTTCACGATGTTTTCCTTCACCGTAAGAACGTCGGGTAAACTATGCACATATGAAAATTCGAAAAATCGAAAATCACATTGGTACATGGCGGGATTCGAACCCAAGACCTGTAGATTACAAGTCAAGTGTTCAAACCACTGAGCCACTGACGCTCTTCAACACAGATGTGTTTTTTAAAATTAAAAGAGAATTTGTTATACGAAATATAAAATATAATTTCCACGGGATAAATATACGAATTTAAATAACAAGTGTTTACTTTTTTATTTATTATGGATATTCCCGTTGATTTCATTTATTGTAAGAATTAAATTATTCATTAACTATACTATAGTACGCAATAACTGTATACTATTATAATAAAGCGTAAACACACACTTCTTTGTTGCCTAAGATGTCAGCAATTACAGCATATTTTTGAAGTTATTTTTTTAATAAGAAGCCCTACACTTACGTCACGCTTTAGGCTATATATTTTCACACCATTAAACTTAGGGAGTAAATGTTTTGGATTAAAATCCTAATGTGGGAAGGAGACCATAAGTTGTTGCCAACATCAAGGAAGCAATCGTCATTTCTGCATTTGAATTTTGACATTTCATGCAGATGCATTGGATCAGCTAGTTTCTAATAGATACTTAAATTTACTCCACAGTAATCTTACTAATATTATAAATGCGTAAGTTTAGAGTTTTTAGACTAAACTGCTGAACGGATTCGGTATGAAGTAGAGGATAATTATATTTTTGATTTCTCAAGAACGGAGTCACGGGCGAAAGCTAGTGTAATATTTTTTCATTCCACTTCTTTGTATTTTAACCCTGATTAGTAATGACTTTAAAGAAATCATTAATTCATCTTACAAATATTCCATGTAAAAGACCACCCAATTGGATACGTGATTATCTCATAGTTACCAATCTACTCAGCGGAATGCAGTAACATAATACAACTAGATTGTGAATGCAATTGTAGTGCAACAAATACATTAAAGTGCCACACACGGCGAGGTCTTAGTCATCAAAATGCGTTACATGATAGAAAAGCAGACAGAGTAAACTCTATATAACGACACTGACAGGACTTTTTTTATATAATATAAGGTAGTACGAGCAAGCGGCCACCTGAATCCACCGAAATGGAAAGCGACCGCTGCCCATAAACATCCGCAGTTCCAGATGCGATACCTACCCTTGATTGACGGAGGAGGAGACGCAAATAAAGGGGACATTTCCCCTTCCTATACATCTCCACCGTCAAATCCACTTTTCCTTTCCCATCCTGTTGGCGACGAATACGTATACACCATCGTGATAAAAAGTTCAGCCAATAAATTCCAAGGCGAAATTAAAATGTTTTATGATATCACTTAAAAGCACGGACAAAAGATTCTTTAAAGGGCAATAATAAAACGAACGGTTAAAAATGAGTACCAATATATTTTATGGTTTTAAACATTAAACAAAACTAAGATGCAATTTAAAACAATAGACACAAATGTAGCTGTTTCGTGGGAACG
>NW_013525035.1:4777565-4819234 GCF_000836215.1 Papilio polytes | reverse complement strand
TTTATACCACCGGTCACCCAATTGGGAGCTTGTCCCAGGCAGCGGTGGGCAGCGCCTTTAAGGTGTTGCCTATTGTCACGCAGCCGAAACACATCCTTACCTTATAAGAAAAGAGTGGAAAGGGAAAGGGATTTAAATTAGGTTTCCGGCACCACAGTCATCAGACTGTACGCGAAATTGCTTCCACTTGACGCCTGTCTTCTGTGTGGTCGTGGTATTACTGGGTCGAGCCGGCCCTGCAGTGCGAAGTTGTTTTTTTTTTTATTGGACAAAAGCATAAGTTTAAAAGTACAATAAGAGACGTTATAAGTAGTACAGAAACCCACAGGATTTATGTGTAACTACTGGTCGCTTAGTTTATAACATATAAAAAATAATAAAGAAACTTAGACTATTTAACTCACAAACAACGATGTTTTTCAACGGTGAAAGAATTTGAAATTTGTTAAAGCGGGCTCTACCACTGTTAAAACAGGATGATATGATTTGAATTGAGAAGGTAAGTGCTGTGGAAAACTACAAAATCAATACGTTTTAATGATATTTTGACTCCGACCGCATGGTATACAAAACAAAGTAAGTAGACTATGTGTTCTCCCAGGCTATCTTCTACATCTACACCAAATTTAATCAAGATCCGTTCAGCAGTTTAGGCTACAAACTTTAACAAACATCCATCCATCTAAACTTTCGCATTTGTAATTTAAGTAATATAATGAACGAGCTGTTGCCCACGACTTCGCCCGCGTGGTATTAGAAAACATACGAACTATATAAATTACAAAAAGTTACGTATCCCTCGGGAACCGGACATGTCTCGGGGATGAAGCTTATCCTATATGTACTCCAGACTTTGTTTTATATCTGTGCCAAATTTCAATAAGATATGTTGAACCGTTGCAGAATGATCGAGTAAATATTAAAAAACTAAATTAATGAATCCCACGGGAACCGTAACTTATCCCGGGATAAAAAGTAGCCTATGTGTTCTTCCAGATTATGCTCTAAACCTGTGCCAACTTTCATAGAGATCCGTTGAGCCGTTTAGACTACAAACGCTAACAAACATCTATCCATCCATCCATCTAAACTTTCGCATTTATAATATTAGTAAGAGGTAAGATAGTAAGATTAAAAGAACTTTTTTTTATTGCATTCTGTATTCAAAATCTATCGTCGGAAAAAAATGCTTTAGTGTTCATTAAAAAGATTAAAAAAAAACAAACGTTATATTTATTTTAATGATTTTTTTTATTCATCCATTAAACATGATAAGGGTCACCAAATGTGTGTAGAATTATTTAAATCTCTAATCGGGGTCGCTTTGGTCGTAAAATTTTCAGAATGTGCCATAATATTTTCATTCATAATACAAACGGTTCCTTATGGCCAACTTATAGCTCAGTAGTAAACATTACGACGTGCTTGCTACGACATTATGGGACGGATGTCAAAGAATATTACCCAGACTCGACATTTAAATTAATTTTCTTTTGAAAACTGCGAGATGTTACAACAATAATAATATTTTGATATACATTCTGATCAAAAATGAAAATGCTTTATTGTTCAACAGGTTTTTACAATTTTTTTGAAACTACCTATATTATAAAAAAATCTGGAAACCAAGTTCACCGTAGTTGTACAGAATTACTAAGAAAATTCTCATACATACGAGCAAATGATTCAGAAAATGTTCTCTCGTCTCACTGGAGCAAAGTAATAGGCATTAAATGGCGGTCGTTTCTCGGAGTGTCGCCTCTGCGGCATCTACTCTAAGACGTAAGGGTCTTTCATTCGCAATAAGAAGTCGTTTCAAACCTAAGGGCATTCTTAGTTCACGATAGTTTGGATTATACAAAATCTAGTCTATTTTAGTGAATTGCAACTAGTTTTGTTCTAAAAATTAACATGCATTTAATTTAGTTCCGTCATCGCACGAGTGGACAGAGTGCCAAATATCATCGCTACCACCTCGATGGTTAGCATTCCACAACGACAGGGTTTTCACGTACCTTCTTACCTCATGCAGCCCCGTTACTACTCTGTCCTCAGAGGTATTTCCAAACAGTTACGACTTAGGGGCCTTCAAGAAAAGAGCGTATTCTTCCCTAAAGGCCGGCAGCGCATCTGCAGTTCTCTTAGCATTGCGGATGTTCATGGGCGTCAGATCACTTGATACTTAGCGATTCGCTGCTAGTTTGCCCGGTTTTTCTATAAAAAAAAAATACATGTATCTTCATTCCCTGTTTTGTACACAGGATGATTCTTAACGAACGGATCAAAGGTTTTGTGGTGGTAGCGGACCTCAATAGCTATCATTCAAACGCAAAGTTTGTTGCCTGATTTTCTATAGTTTTGATTTCTATATTTTCTATAGCTCTCGACTATATCAAATCGTTTTATACACGAAAATCAAATGAAAGGCGAAAAGTTTTTATCTACAGTCATGGGCGTAGTTTTTGAAAAAAAACTGTAGGAAAAAGTTGGTGTAAAAAATCAAATGTATAATACAATTTACATGATTTGTAAAAAAAAAAATAAACATATTATATAATAATGGAGCACCATCGGCTGTGGAATCCGATGAGTCAAGTAACCAGTGGTTAGAACAGAGACAGGACAGGAACTCATAGTGCGTTTAACATATTTGATACTAGCTTTCGCCCGCGACTTCGTCCGCGTGAAATTAAAAAAAAAGTAAGTAGCCTATGTGTTCTTCCAGACTATCCTCTACATCTATACAAAATTTCATTGAAATGCGTTCAACCGTTTAGGCTACAAACTCTATCAAACATCGATCCATCCATCAGTCCATCCATCCATCCATCTGTCCATCCATCCATCCATCCATCCATTCAAACATTCGCATTTATAATATTAGTATGATAATTAGTTAACATATTTTTAACTTGGCAAAATATTTAAAAACTGCATATTTTTTGATTGTATTATTTAGTTCCTAATATTTTCCTATTATCAGTTCTCTTTAATGTATTTTTAATAAAACATCTGTTCTAAAACTCAATTTTGTAGCACGTAGAGATATTCACAAAGCTTTTAGTAGCTAGTAAAATTTAACACTATGAATAACCTGGTAGTTTGCTTTAAAATTCAAATTCCTTGCACTAGCTGGTCGAGTGGCGCTTTGACGTGAAATTAGTGTCACCAGGGATGATGGATTCATAGCATATTTTACGTGATTTTTAAATTGTCACTAAATAATCTCAGAGACTCATTTTTATTAAGTTTTCAATCGAACATTTTTTGTTTTATAGACATTTATCCTAATGTTCACTTTGATTCCGAGATTTTTACTTTAGACAAGATAAATTGAAGATTTTTTTCGACTGCATCGTCACTTCCTTCAGGTGGGATCATGGTGCAACTTTAACAAATAATAAAAAAAAGATTCCAAAAAATTTGGGGTTAAAAACATTTTAAATACAGCTTCTCTTTAGTTTAATTGAACTGTACAGTTAAAACTGTGTAGGCAAAAATAAGAACTCTACAGTTCAATTGACAATCAAGACCACTGCAAGCATAAAATTTTAAGCATTTTAACTAAACATTCGAATTGTTCGGATTAAACCGTGTGTAGGCGAAATTATAACTGCCAGTTAAACTAATCGGTTAAAGATTTACCTACAAATATAGTTTTAACTCAAGAGTTCGACTGCTCTGTTAAAACTGTCAATTAGACCTGAGCTTAGACATAACTGAGAACTGAACAGAATTGACAATTAGACTTTTGCATACTTAAGTTACATATAGTTCAACTGTTAAGTTAAAAATGAAGATATGCGAAAAAAAGCAATATTTTTTATGACAAATTTGCCCTTTTTTTATATGATAAGGTGGCAAACAAGCAAGCGGCCACCTAAATACGCCAAAATGGCGATGCGACCGCTGCCCATAGACATCCGCAATTGCAGTTGCGTTGCCTACCCTTATACGACGGAGGAGGAGACGCACATAAAGAGGATATTTCCCCTTCCTATGCATCTCCTCCACCGTCAAATCCACTCCTCCTTCCCATCCTCTCTTTATGAGAAAAGGGTGGTAAAGTGAAATGGACTTAAATTAGGCCTCCGGCACCACACTCATCAGACGAAACAAGGAATTGATTCCATTTCACGCCTGTCTTCTGTGTGGTCGTGTGTCGTGGTATTACACCGGGCGTGCCGGCCCATTCGTGCTAAGATGTTAAAGCGGGCACTACCACTGTTAACACAGCATTAAACTATTTAAAAACGTGTACTTGTAACGGAAACTGCAAACTGCATTCACAAACAATATAACTAGAAATAAATGCTTGTCCGTTTCATAGATTCTAATCACGATTACTTAGTACCGATGATGTCATAACGATGACGGGTAGAGACAAAATGGAATAAGTGCTTACGAGAAACAATAGATATATGTACAAGGTTAATGACAGTTTACATTGTCACCAACTATGCAATTAAGAGCGGGCACATTTGACTAAACTATCGCACAACGACAAAAACTATATCCAACTGGTGTCCTATTAACAATAAGAGAAGGAAGGGTCGACCACATTTAGGATGGACGACGTAGCAAAAATTGCTGGATACTGCTGGACCAGACTGACATCGGACAGGACTACGTGGATGAATCTGGAGGAGGCTTTCACCGCTTTAGGCGGCCCTTCACAGAAGATCAAGAGTGATACTTACCATACTAATATTAAAATAAACAACACTAACATATCTTTAGATCTAATTGTAAATATTTGAAAAATGTACAATAGTTTTAGTTGTAATTTATAAATAAAAATATTGTTAATTGTAAACTGTGTGAAGGGAAAATAAAAGCTATCTTTATCTTTATCGCACAACTGTTGTGCGATTGTTTAGTCAGACAACTGTTTAGTTGCACAACTAAAAATCAAGTAGTGTAACCTTCATATAAGCTTATAAGAATTACTGCGAGATTAAACAGTTGTGCGATGGTTTAGTTCACTAGTATAAGATACCTTCAAGTCACGTGACTGATGACATTTGTTAGTGTACTTTACGCCTAATAGAACTGCACTAGGTAATACAAATTTTGTCGATGTTATGAAAACATTCTCAATTTCAAGATAATGTCCTGTTTGTAATATGCCTACACGAATTGCACAGGTTCAAATCACTTGTTAATATATTATATATCACGTGGTATATTTAGACAATTTGTAAAATGACACTTTGTTATCTAAATGCAACATTAAAATTTGCTCAGGTAAAAACGAATTCACAATCGCTAGATGACATCTATTCTATTATAACAAAGCGTAAACACACACTTCTTTGTTGCCTAAGATCTCAGCAATTACAGCATATTTTTTAATAATTCTTTATTAAATAAAAACCCCTACACTTACGTCACGCTTTAGGCTATATTTTCACGCCATTAAACTTAGGGGGTAAATATTTTGGATAAAAACCCTAATGTGGGAAAGAGACCATAAGTTGCTGCCAACATCAAGGAAGCAAGATTGCCAAGGTTTGTAATGTCATGTCATTTTGACATTAGCAATTGATAATTTGACAAATGTAAACAGTAAATTTATAATTTCATGCGGATGAAGCCGCACGGGAACAGCTAGCTATTGTTATAAGATTTAACATATGAAATTTGTTTATTGTAGGTTAAGTGCTTTGTAAATTGACGATTTAATATTATAATAAAAGCTTTTTTCTATACAAATGCGTATTTATTATTGGAGTAAAATAAGCCATATTACAATCTCTTTTCATTTATTGCTCTTGTGAAATCACAAAGTCGTTATGAAGAACCTTATATCTTATTTACATAAAAAAAATCTTCATTGAGATATTTATTTTGATTCAACTATAATAACTGTGTTTTAGGAGCATTGGCATAATTGTTTAGATGGATGGATGTTTGTTAGAGATTGTAGCCTAAACGGCTGAACAGATTTCGATGAAATTTGGTATAGACATAGATAATTGTGTGGAAGAACACATAGGCTATTCACTTTTGTTTTTTTATTCCACGCGAACGGAGTCGCAGACGAAAGCTTGTTCAGTGTATATAGAACATAGTCTGGAACAACACATTGGCTACAAGGTTTTTATTTAATTCTACGCCGACGTAGTTACGGGCGACAGCTGACAATAATAATCATAAATATGACAATATGTTCAAACACACCAACATTCGTATCGGGCAATACAATCAGCTCGTTATCTGAATATAAAATGTGTTTAGTTGCAAACGTTATATCCCCCATAGAGCACACCTTTGACAAAACTATCGCATAACTGCTTAGTCTCGCTTTGATTCCTCCTTGTCGGAGTGACTAGCAGTTTGTAGAACTCAATACCGAAGGTAATACACGGTAACGATCTTATTGTGGGCGTGCGTATGTCGAAGATTTTTTTTTCGTACAAAAAGGTGGCAAACGAGCAAGCGGCCACCTTAATCCATCAAATTGGCGAAGCGACCGCTGCCCATAGACATCCGCAATGGCAAATCCACATTCCCATCCAATCCTTTACGTAATAGTAAAAGGTGGACGGGAAAGGGACTAAAATGGAGGCACCACACTCATCAGATAAAACGCGGCATTGCTTAGACTTTACGCCTGTCTAATGTGTGGTCGTGGTATTTCTGGGGGCGAGCCGACCCATTCGTGCGAAGATGTTAAAGCGGGCTCTACCACTGTCCCCCAAAAACAAGATAATGATATAACAATCGCGTAACATTAGAAACACTATCCTTAGTTGACCACCATTTTAATTGATAAATTCACAACACACTCGAATTGCAAATATTTACAAAGATTAACTTATTGATTTTATAATAACAAAGCGCATCATTCCACCATTCACAACTGTCATCAGTCATTCTATCGTCGTCTTGACATCTGTCATGCGATGCACATTCAGCCAGTAATCAAAATTATTAGTTGCCAGTTACTTTTATCGTTCAAAAATTAAAAATCTATTCGGTCTATAAGCTTATATGGAGGTTATAGTACTCGATTTTTAGTTTTGCAACTAAACAATTGACAATCGATAATCGACTTTGTTTCACATGTTAGTGCTTATGGGGTAGATTGTTTAAAATTAATTCCGTCATATCTTGTAGCGATTACCGAAGTAACTGTTTTCTTTATAAACGTTGAATTTGTTCAAGATTATGCTAAATCACGATGACTAGAACATAGAGTTACGAATCCTAAGTCCATTGAACTGGTAGACCCGACATCTATGTCCATTGCGCGTGGCCGATACTCAAGGCCGTCTACAAAAAAAACAACTTGTCTTTGTGAACGAAATAGGTTCTTGAGTCATCTGATCGATTGTTAAGTTTGCGCGTTTCCATTGTTATGACGGAAGATGTCTATGGTATTTAAAATTTAGTTTCTCGTTACAGTTTACTTTTTAATACTCCTATCTAAATGCGTAAGTTTAGATGGATCTTTGTTTGTAGCCTAAACTGCTGAACGGATCTCGATGAAATTTGGAACAGATGTAAAGAATAGTCTGGAAAAACATATAGGCTACTCGTGCTTAGTTTAGTTTGTTTTTTTTTTCCTATACGGAAGATATCGCGGGCGAAAGCAATTCATTAAAATTGTAAACTTCGTTTGGATAGAGTTTGTTATATCGGGTATAATATTTTATTTAGCGTTTAAAATTAATTTGTGTCCATCTATAGTCATCAATTTAATATCTACAATTAAGTTTGTAAACCTATATCTTTGAAATCTATGTACTATCAGAGAAACTAGCGGTGTTCCACATTAGAAACTACAATCCTTTGAGCAATACACATTGATGGGCAATAACTAAAAGGGTAGCGTTTTAATATGTACAGAAAAAGACTATTACACGGCTGTTTTTTTATTATTGTCCCGTCATTAGTACAATTTACAGCTATCTAATTGGTTATTTGTAAGAGGCGGAGTGTATTTTATCGCAACTGAGCAATTTTTTGTAAATATAACACCGCGGATTTCCACAATTGTCCATATTATAAAGAGGAAAATTTTGTTTGTTTGTTTCAAAAACTACTCAAAAACTCAAAAACTACTGGGCCATTTTAAAAATTCTTTCACCATTAGAAAGGTTATTTATCTATATTTTTAAATTCAAGCGGGCGAAGTCGCGGGCAAAAACTAGTATATAAACTTTATCTACAAATATTTATCACTGAACAATCACTTTATAATTTGTCTTGTATTTATATTGTAGTAATAAATATCCACCCACGTATTGATTAAAAATTATTAACGGCATTATCAAACTATGCTAGGAATTGACAATGTTTCAAATTGTCGTGATACAATGGACACGAGCACCGTCACGTACCGCACGAAGCTGTTACCTTGGTAATTATATCCGTGAGGCCGGCGCTACTCTACTGCCGGAAATTCGAATCATTTGCACCGACGATTCTCGTCTATGACAATTACTATTTTAAATGAATTATAATTTACTATTTAGGTTATTTGGATTAGAATATTTCTATAGTATATCAGAGGTTTATCTACAGTTTAAAAATAGCAACCTCTAATTGTTTGTGGGACTTATTTAAAAATCGAAATATGGACCGACACATCTTAACCGGTGGGCACAAAGCATATAAAATTATGGTAGCTCACTAGCGCCATTTATTTAGTGTCAAAAAGTGTCACTACATTCTTATCTATACTACATATATTCTATTCTATACTATTATAATAAAGCGTAAACACACACTTCTTTGTTGCCTAATATGCCAGCAACTACACTACTTTTTGAATAATTATTTCTTTAATGAAGAGCCCTACATTCACGTCACGCTTTAGGCTATATATATATTTTTACGCCGTTAAACTTAGGGGTAAATATTTTGGATAAAAACCCTAATGTGGGAAAGAGACTATAAGTTGCTGCCAACATCAAGGAAGCAAGGTTGTCATGGTTTGTCATAATGTCATGTCATTTTGACATTTGCAATTGATAATTTGACACATGTAAACAATAAAATAATTTTATGCGGATGAAATCGCAAAGGAACAGCTAGTCGTACTATAGTTGTTTAGTCATATTTTTTTCTTTTATTCCATTTTCTATTCCAATGAATGCTTTATATACTTTTTGAGATAATTAACCACGATATCAGCGACAATCTTAAAGTCCAGATAAAATTGACGTAACGTCTCAAAGATCGTCCAACCATCTCATAAAAGTAAAAAAACCTGCTCATGTTAGTCGTTTGACAAACAGAAAAATACCTTAAGGGTGTTTTAAATTTTAAATTAATAATTTCAGACTAAAGTCTGAGAAACAAAGCCGCTTGTAACTTTCACAAATCATTTAATTCCATCATACTAATATTGTGGATGGATGTTTGCTGGAGTTTGTAGCCTAAACGGCTGAACAGATCTGGATGAAATTTAGCATAAATGTAGTGGATATTCTGGAAGAACACATAGGCTACTTGCATTTTAAATCGCGCGAACGTAGTCGCTTTCGAAAGCTAGTTATTAAATAAAAGGAAACGGATCTATGTAGTAAAACAACACAAATCCGTGTACAGTCGCCGGCAAAAATCTGTGTGTGAAATTGTCAAACTGAACACGCGCGCCGCACGACCGGGGAATGCCAAGTTACCTTGACTGTACATGTACAGTCAGCACAACAAATTATTTAATAAACTCGGTTTAAAGTAAAGTAGACGTATTCAATACCACAGAGATACAATAAAGTGGAAGGGATTCTGTGTTTCGACTGATAAGTTTACGTGGAGGAATAATTTTACCTTCTCTTACAAGGAAAAGATGAGAAGGGGAAATAGATTTTATAGATGAAGCAAAAATATCCCCAATCCGTGCTTCGTCGATTAAAAAAGGTAGGCAAC
Source organism: Papilio polytes (assembly GCF_000836215.1). Classification (NCBI taxonomy): domain Eukaryota; kingdom Metazoa; phylum Arthropoda; class Insecta; order Lepidoptera; family Papilionidae; genus Papilio; species Papilio polytes. Next base: position 4,809,352 of record NW_013525035.1, on the reverse strand, counting down.
GCATCCGCAATTGCGGATGTGTGGGCAGTAGTCACTTCGCTATTTTGGCGAATTTACGTGGCTGTTCGCATGTTTGTCACCATATGATATAAAAATCTATTTTAGCACTTATTGCATTTTTTTACATACTTTAAGTAAAGAATAATATCAGATTTTCGTCCACAGTTTGTTGTGCTGACTGTACTTTACATATCCGTATACAAAGCTTGAATTCAGGATGTGATCGATTTGCAATAAATGTTGAATAAGTTTAAACCTTTATTGAAGGAATTGTATTCATACAATCGGGTTCACAAATGCAACTATTTCGTCGTTTTTGACACAAGAGGGCTCCAGCGAGTTATCACAATTTAGGTAGAACGGGAGTACGAGAGGGAATACATAGAGTAGTAGCCAGCCACTGCCAGTTACTGCCAGTTACTGGTGCAATGCGTCATCACCTACACACTATACGTCCTTACTGAGGGGCTCGCAGCCTACCCTAAGTAAGGGGTGACTAGACCACAGTCAAACTGCACAGCAGGTTCACTTTTTTTTTATAACATAAGGTGGCAAACGAGCAAGCGGCCACCTGAATCCGCCAAAATGGCGAAGCGACCGCTGCCCATAGACATCCGCAATTGCAGATGCGTTGCCTACCCTTATCCGACATAGGAGGAGACGCACATAAAGAGGATATTTCCCCTTCCTATGCATCTCCTCCACCGTCAAAATCACGCCTGTTTTCTGTGTGGTCGTGGTATTACACCGGGCGTGCCGGCCCATTCGTGCTAAGATGTTAAAGCGGGCACTACCACTGTTAAACTGACTTCACACATATCTTTGAATTTCTTCGCCGATATGTGCAGGCATCACGATGTTTTCCTTCACCGTAAGATTGGTAATACGTATTCCAATAAAATGTTCACAAAATCATACGAGAAAAGACCCTCAAGATTATCGTACTAATATTATAAATGCGATAGTTTAGATGGATGAATGTTTATTAGTTTGTAGCCTACATGGCAGAACGGATGTCGATGAAATTTGGCATAGACGTATAGGATAGTCTGGAAGAACACATACTACTCAGTTTAGTTTTTGTTTTATTCCACGCGGAGTCGCGGGCGATAGCTAGCTATCTGTAAATTATAAACCATTGTCGATCTATAAAATTAAATAGGTGTTTCTTTCCTTTCTGAGTTAGTTGGATTTTAATTGTTTAAATAAATAGTTATATAACTTAACTGAAAAGCGTAGAATTTTTCGTTACGAACTATTTAATCAAGTTGCATCTTGAACAGCTCTGGAGCGTCTATTGCAACCACTTTAAACTTATTTCACTTGATTCTACTTCAATTTGAAAACTGAATTGAGTTTAATTTTATTGCTATACTTGATTTTTTAATATTAATTAAGAACTGTGATAAATTTAATTATTTAACGTTTAATTAAAGCAAACTTTACTTTACTAGCTTTCGCACGCGACTCCGTCTGCATGTAATTAAAAACGAAATTATAAACGAAACGATTACGGTATAAAAGGGTTGTAGGTAAAAGCTACTCTAAACACTGCCTATATTTTTAAGGCATTTAGAGTTTATTTCAAATATTATGCACATTTAAAATATGTATGTGGAAGGGTACATCGGTAGAGGTAGACATAGAAAGAGATGGATTGCCTGAAAGGTGACATGACCAAGAAGAGAGTGACTGAGATGACGGATGATAGATCGATTTAAATCCACTTAGAGTGAGATAAGTAAAATAATGATGGGATACTGCAATTGCTTTTAATAATCTTATTGATATTATAAATGCGAAAGTTTAGACGGATTGATGTTTGTTAGAGTTTGTAGCCTAAACGGATGAACAGATCCCGCTGAAATTCAGCATAAAAGTAGACTAAGTCTGAAAGAATACAAAGGGTACTGATTACGATTTTCTTGGAGTCAAGTCGCGGGCGGCAGCAATTTTATATAATATAATAGTTAACTTGTTTTGTTCTAATATTCCTCAGGATGTAAACTGTATGTACAAACAGCACAGTAACTCTTAATATAAACATATATTAATTTGTTTTGCCGTCGTGTTAATGAAAGAGGCCTTTAAAAGATTAATTACCTCATGTAGGAAGTTTGGTTGTAGAGTGGGGGTGTAGGAGAAGGGGTGTACCGATTTTATTTAAGCTAAAAGTAAGTTGTTGTTTGAAGTATTCTCAGCTCAAGTGTTAATGGTATTTAAAACAACCGTTATGTGAAATTATTACATAAAAAGCGGGCGGACACCTTTGACTAGACTATCGCAAAACGGTTGTGCGATTGTCAATTGTTTTGCAGCATATTCAATTGTTTAACCGACGTTCTTACGGTGAAGGAAAACATCGTGATGCAACCTGCACATATCGGCGAAGAAATTCAAAGATATGTGTGAAGTCAACATACACGCAGTACAGCGTGGTTGACTATGGCCTAGTCACTAACTTAGGGTAATCTTCAAGCTCCTCGGTGGGGACGTATAGTGAGCTGGTGATGATAATATTCAACTGTTTAGTCGCACAACGAGTCAAAATTGGTTTCGGCATTTTTATTTTAAAATTTTGATTTTATTCTGTTACCAATTTAGACTTAAATTTGACCGCAATCTTAACTTAGTGTAGATTTTTAATAAACATTTAATAACATATTCCATTGTTAAGCATGAACTTAATAGCTTAATTTATAACAGCGTTTAAATATAGCGGATTTGCAAAAGCTAGCATGGCAATACGACCTTGACCTCTAAATATCAATAGAGGGCGTGCTAAACGCCGCGGTAGTGTAGACCTGCCCTTTCGCAATGGTTTTACATGGTCTATTGTTGAACTGTGGTCTTATATTGTTAGATAACATTTAAAAAAATCAGTAATTTTAGTTAATAGTAAAAAATTTTAACAGTGGTAGAGCCCGCTTTAACATCTTTGCACGTATGGGCCGGCTCGCCCGGTTTAATATCACGACCACACAGAAAACAGGCGTAAAGTGGACGCGACTGCGCGTTTCGTCTGATGAGTGTGGTGTCGTAGGCCTAATTTTAGTCCCTTTTCCTTTCCACCCTTTTCTTAAGAGGAAAGGATGGGAGGAAAAAGTGGATTGGACGGTGAAGGAGATGCATAGGAAGGGGAAATGTCCTCTTTATGTGCGTCTCCTCCTCCGTCAATTAGGGTAGGCAACGCATCTACAATTATAAAAAAAAATAGAAATTGGTATGACAATATCACGTAACCCAGAGGGGTAGGCAGAGACTACGGACCATCGCGTTAATATTTACATCTTTACTTTAATTTTAGTAATACGTTTAATATTAGTAATATTATAAAGAGAGATTTATATGTTTCCATGTGTTGAAATAACTCAAAAACTACTGGGCCGATTTAAAAAAATTTTTCACCATTAAAAAGCTACGTTATCAGTGAGTAACATTGGCTATATTTTTTAATTCTCGCGGGCGAAGTCGCTTTCTAGTCTACGTTTAAATGCACACATATGTTTTCAATTATTTCCCCTGTAAGATATTTGTTACAGTTTAAAAAAAACTAATCTTATCCCCCATAAATAAAACACAAATATTAACACCATAAATTGGTTGGGGATATTGCGTTTCCGATGCAACATGAATTTTTAAAAAAATCTGATCGAGTTTTGTCTATTGTTGAATAAAAAATCACTTTCTAACACGCGTTGCAACAACATAAATAACAGAGAAATAAAATTTTAATAAATACGTGATTCGTTTTTAAATAAAATATGTACATTTCGTAGTAACTTTCGCCCGCGGCTCCGTCTGAAGAATTAAAACAAAACAAATGCAAGAAGCTAATGTGTTCTTCCAGACTATCCTTTACATTTATGCCTTTTATGGAGATCTGACAGTGGTAGTGCCCGCTTTAACATCTTAGCACGAATGGGCCGGCACGCCCGGTGTAATACCACGACCACACAGAAGACAGGCGTGAAATGGAAGCAATTCCGTGTTTCGTCTGATGAGTGTGGTGCCGGAGGCCTAATTTAAGCCCCTTTCTCTTTACCACCCTTTTCTTTTAAGGAGAGGTTGGGAAGAGGAAGTGGATTTGACGGTGGAGGAGATGCATAGGAAGGGGAATTGTTCTCTTTATGTGCGTCTCCTCCTCCGTCGTATAAGGGTAGGCAAGGCATCTGCAATTGCGGATGTCTATGGGCAGCGGTCGCTTCGCCATTTTGGCGGTTTCAGGTGGCCGCTTGCTCGTTTGCCACCTTGTGTTGTAAAAAAAAAAAAAGATCCGTTCAGCAGTTTAAGCTACAAACTCAAACAAACATCCATCTAAACTTTCGCATTTATTGTATTAACTAGCTGTTCCCGTGCGACTTCATCCGCAGAAAGTTATAAAAATTTCATTTTATTCTTCATTTTTGTCAAATTATCAATTGCAAATGTCAAAATGACATGATGTCAAACCATGGCAATCTTGCTTCCTTGATGTTGGCAACAACTTATGGTCTCTATCCCACATTAGAATTTTTATCCAAAATATTTACCCCCTAAGTTTAATAGCGTGAAAATACATAGCCTAAATCGTGTCTTAAGTATAGGGCTTTTTATTAAAGGAAGAAATATTCAAAAACATGCTGTAATTGCTGAGATCTTAGGCAACAAAGAAGTGTGTGTTTACGCTTTATTATAATAGCATAGATTTTACATGTATGACTTGTAATTTGACTTTTACTAATACATTTGTATTTGTACTTAAATTAGAATGCTTGCAACAATGTACTTATGCGACATATATCTGAGCATTAACAGAGCGCTTTAGTGGGCAGTAACTAAAGTGAAGCGGGAATCGTCCGCCGGAACTCACTTTATAGCCCCCAGGCCCAGTCTAATCGTGGAAAAGCAACACAGGTAGGACTTGATACGAAAATAGAAGCGTTTCCGACATTGTCGTGTGGTACAAGTGATAAGTGAACCGAATGTTTTGATAGCCTATTTTAATTCAAAACCTAAAATGTTCATCAACAAAGTTTGATGGTGACACTTACATTTAACGGAAAGGATATAATTTTATGAAAATTGTAAGATAATAAAGTAATAGTAACTTTCTTTTGCCAGATGTAAATGTATTTGGTGGCCAACTAATAATCTATACTATTATAATGAAGCGTAAACACACATTTTTTGTTGTATAAGATGTCAGCAATTACAGCATATTTTTTAATAATTCCCTTTTTAATAAAAAGCCCTACACTTACCTGACGCTTTAGGCTATATATTTTCACGCCATTAAACTTAGGAGGTAAATATTTTGGATAAAAACACTAACGCGGGAAAGAGACCATAAGTTGCTGCCAACATTAAGGAAGCAACGTTATTATGGTAACGGTAATTTTGACATTTGCAATTGAGATTGTGACAAATGTAAAATATAAAATAAAGTTTTTATAATTTCATGCGGGTGAAATCGCAAGGGAACAGCTAGTCGTGTATACTTTTAATAACAAAATAACGCTATGCGTTCCCTAATTTTTATAGTACATCCAATACAGACTATTTCCCTATTCTGGCAATCCATATCCCATTCCCACCCTTACCTAAGAAAATAATTGACTTAAATTGAAGTGTATACATTACAAATTACAATGCTGATGTATTACATCAATTTTATCCTCATAACAACCGATCAGAAATCGCTTCCGTTTGTAAATTGGGCCAGCGGTTAAAGACTACGCCCAGTAGACGCAGTGTAAGGCGCGGCCTGCACACTGTAGCTAATGGATTACTTTTTTTTCAAGCTATTTATTACCATTTACAGATTACATGACCTCACTAACGTTATTTTTCGTAACAAACAACGGATATAAAATAGGTCATCAAATTTACTTATAAATTAGTACTCTCTTATTGATGTCCTTATCTTACTAATATAAATGCGAAAGTAAATGGATGGATGTTTGTTAGTTTGCAACCTAAACGGCTGGATTTTAATGAAATTTGGTACAGATAGAGCATCATCGTCAACTTGCCCTTATCCCTTACGAAGGGTCGGCACAGTATGTGCTGCTCTTCCATACATCTCTATCAGCTATATCTGAATCTACTCCTCTCTTAAGCATATCCTCTTTTACACAATCCATCCATACTTTCTTCGGTCTTCCTCTTCCTTTGTAGCCATCCGCAAAGCTAGCAAAGACTAGATGAAAACATAGGCCACTTACTCGTGTGTTTAATACCCACGCGGACGGAGTCGCGGGCGAAAGTTAGTACTCAATACAAAGTAAGATAGTAAGAATATAAATACGAAAATTTCCATGGAAGGATGGATTGTTACTACGTAACTCCAAAACAGCGTAAATGACCTCGACGTAATTGGACAAAGATGTAGAGTATAGTCTAGAAAACGCATGGCTACTTACTATTTTAAAAACTAGTAGTTACATAAATTAAGTTGTCTACTATGTTGAAATTGTTTGCTATAAAAATGAAAAAATTGTAACAACGTGCGTGATGTAATTCAAAAACTTAAAAAAAAAACAACGCAAACATCATGAAAAAGTAATTCAAGTAAAATTTTCCACAAAGACCAAACCGTGGTCTTTCAAGTCACATCACTACACGTTTAAAAATAAACTAAAACAAAAGTTATCGTAGGTTTACCACCAAATCGGTTGCCTAGCAACAGAATAACAATTTCGCTATTCTATCAATATTTTCTAAACTGCCAGTCCTTCACCGTCAGTCATAGAAGCTTAACGATAAAAAATCGATTTCTTAATTCTCTAAAAGTGAAAACTTAATCGATTTGACTCGCAAGCATCTGTATTGATTTAGTCCGGCGTAAACTGGGCCAGGTAAATCTTTGTCTAGTTATGTTAACACTTTTGTCTTGCTTGCACTTGTGTATTTTATATTAAGCTTTCTTACTCTATTGGTTTGACGCATTTGCAACTAGGTTAAGAAAAATGCTTGTTAGTTTGGTGTTTATGTTTTATTTGTAACTGATTTTTCATTGTATAATAAAAACATTGATGTTATAAATTTTAGTTCATTTAGTTTGTTGGATTTTCTATCCATTCTCATCCTTTCCTTGCCGGAAAACAGGGTATGGACAAAGCTTTATTTATTTTCTTATGCTTACTATCCCCAGCTGTACTTAAACGTTTTCTAAAAGGGACTCTGTGGCCACAATAGACGGTTTCCTTAGAACTAGTCTACGCAGTACAGTAATAATTTGTTGCTCGTTAAAATGTAGTGTTCGTTGAACCACCAGCGCCCCTGGCGGCGGTTTACGGAAGCCGGTTTGAGACCGTGCCAGGGATAAAGGTGCTTATACACTAATTATAACTGAATTTTAAAAACTAAAACTATGAATTAACATAATCTCTGTTAGTGTGGTTTTTCTTTAATTATATTACAGTTACTGGCATGATAATCAAACACAAAACACGGGACACCCTCTGATGATTTTTTTTTTCAGGCTATTTTTTTTTATATCATAAGGTGGCAAACGAGCAAGCGGCCACCTGAATCCGCCAAAATGGCGAAGCGACCGCTCACAGACATCCGCAATTGCAGATGGGTTGCCTACCCTTATCCGACGGAGGAGGAGACGCACATAAAGGGGATATTTCCCCTTCCATGCATCTCTTCTACCGTCAAATCCACTTCCCCTTTCCATCCTCTCCTTATGAGAAAAGGGTGGAAAAGATAAAGGAACTTAAATTAGGCCTCCGGCACCACACTCATCAGACGAAACACGGAATTGCTTCCATTTCACACCAGTTTTCTGTGAGGTTGTGGTATTACTGGTATACGTGGTATTAATTATCCTTGTAATGCTTTAAAAGAAATCTTGTATGCAACTAATCAATTTAGTGGACTGTGGAGGTACATAGATAGAGGTAGACCTAGGAGATTGATGGATTGCCTGAAGTGACATGATCAAAAGGAAATGACTGATGTGACAGTAGATTAACCAGGAAAATGTAAACGGATGTAAAACAACGAATTTGGTAATCGAAGAACGAACATTCATACATAGTGTGTTACCACCTTTATAAGTGTCTGGTTTATGTTTAAATTTGAAAGATTAAAAGCCATTAAATAGTTATTGATGTGGATTTTTCCCAGTTCGATTTCATTGGCAATAAAACTATTTTATACATCAGGAAACTTCCAAACCGACGTTGCGACTGAAGTTTTTATAAAAACCAAATGCAATTTATTGCCACTGATCGGTTTGAAGTAAATTACTCGATTGATTACCTAAAGTTACAGACGAATGTAGGATAAACTGTGATTGAATGTTTTTTTTTTAATGTTGCCTAAGTGCGTGTGCACCTTTGACTAAACTAACGCACAAGTATTGTGCGATTGTCGATTGTTTCGCAGCCAATTCAACTGTTTAGTTGCACAACTAAAAATCGAGTAGTCTGCGCCTTATAAGCTCTTAGAAAAGCGAGACTAAACAGTTGTGCGATAGTTTATTCAGTGCACGCGCTTTTAGTTACATATTTTGTAATTCGGGTATCTTATCTATTTCATTACTCTGATAATGTTTTATTAAATATTACTCGTAAAGGTTGTATTAGTTTATTTTTGGTAAGAATGTTATCTAATTTTTATAATATGAATTTTGTCTAGTCTCTTTAAAAAACCTACCATTTTAACAGTGGTAACCAGCAACAATACCTGCTACATGAATGGTGCAATATTACGACCACAAAAAACAGATGTGAATTGCTTCAATTCCTCGTTTAGTCTGATGAGTGTGCGTGACGAAGGCTTAACTAGCCTAGACCTAATTACGGAGAGGGAAATGTCTTTATGTGCGTCTCCTCCTCCTTCGATTATTGGTAGGCAACGCATCTGCAATTGTGGATGTCTATTGGAATTAGTTACTTCAATATTTCGGCGACTTCTGGTGGCTGCTTGCTCAAAATGCTATGGAATATTTTAGAATCATTTAATAGTTTGTATTGCAAAATCCAGTCAATTTCCAACCGCCACAAACTTCCACCAATCAAGGGAAATAGACAAATTACTATGCAATATTTGTGTTATCGCTTGGAGCTAACATTTCCTAGGTCTTAGAATGTAGATAGCGCAGGTTAAGCACTGGTTTTGTAATCTACAGATTCAAGTTAAATTCTAGATATGTACAATATTAGTATTTGATTTTAGAATTTTATATGTATCGCGAAATCGAATAAAAAAAAACTAAATAACCTATGTTATCTATACTTCTATACTATTATAATATAGCGTAAACACACACTTCTTTGTTGCCTAAGATGTCAGCAATTACAGCATATTTTTGAATAATTCTTTCTTTAATAAAAAGCCCTACACTTACGTCACGCTTTAAGCTGTATATTTTCACGCCATTAAACTTAGGGGTAAATATTTTGGATAAAAATCCTAATGTGGGAAAGAGACCATAAGTTGCTGCCAACATCAAAGATGCAAGGTTGTATTGGTTTGTAATGTCATGTCATTTTGACATTTGGTATTGGTTTTTCACAAATGTATTTCACAAATGTAAACAATAAAATAAAATTTTCATGATTTCATGCGATGAGGCCGCACGGGAACAGCTAGTTCCATATAATTTTAAACTTTCGTGGTTTTCGTTTTCGTGATCTTTGTTTAGTTAACTGAAAAATAAAGGTACTTTTTATGTGTATAATTATTGTTTTTTTTACAGTCATCATGGACGATCGTACAGTAGACCTGATCTTCGGAGGGTCTTTGAAGCTGCTGCCACCTGTCAGCTCGAAGATAGTGAGGATTTTCACCAGCTCTACATTCACTGGTGAAGATAATTATTTTTTTTTAAGTTTTAAAGTGACAGTGTTCTATTAATTATTTTTAACCGACTTTCCAAAAAAGGGAGAAGAGTTTTATTAAGCTATAAGAAAACTTGACTTAAATATCGCACAACTGTTGTGCGATTGTCGATTGTTTTGCAGTCAACTGTTTAGTTGCACAACTAAAAATCGAGTAATGTCCTCCATATAAGGTCAGGAATAAAGCGAGAATAAACTTTAATATTAGTAACGTATTACATAACGTAACAATTCCCATACGTAAACTAACTTTCAAAACTCGCAGAGATATTTGATTAATGTTGTTACGTAATCCTCACCCCCCAGTTCGAAGGTAACGAGGGGAGTAATAGGGGGGATTCAAGGCAACTTTTAATTAACAACTATCTGATAGTGCGAACGTTTCCAAATTTAATTTATGCCTTTACTGAAAGCGCTCTTTGCGATATTAATAGACGAGCTGTTGCCCGCGACTTCGTCCGCGTGGTATTAGAAAACATACGAACTATACAAATAACAAAAAGCTACGTATCCCTCGGGAACCGGACATTTCTCGGAAATGAACCTTATCTAATGTTTACTCCAGACTTTGTTTTATATCTGTGCCAAATTTCAATAAGATATGTTGAACCGTTGCAGAATGATCGAGTAAACATTAAAAAACTAAATTAATGAATCCCACGGAAACCGTTATTACTCCCGGGATAAAAAGTAGCCTATGTGTTCTTTCAGATATGCTTTAAACCTGTGCCAATTTTCATGGAGATCCGGTCAGCCGTTTAGGCTACAAACGCTAACATCCATCCATCCATCCATCTAAACTTTTGCATTTATAATATTAGTAAGAAGTAAGATACAACGGGGCGAAATGATTGATACTCTTTGAACGATTAAAGTAACTGGCAGCTAATAATTTTGAGTACTGGCTGAATGTGCATCGCATGACAGATGTCAAGACGACGATAGAATGACTGATGACAGTTGTGAATGGTGGTGATGCGCTTTGTTATTATAAAATCAATAAGTTAATCTTTGTAAATGTTTGCAATTCGAGTGTGTTGTGAAGTTATCAATTAAGATGGTGGTAAACTAAGGATAGTGTTCCTAATGTTACGTAATTGTTATTTCATTATATCCGACATACACGCCCACAGTAAGATCGTTACCTTGTAATCTATCTTCGGTATTGAATTCTACAAACCGCTCCGAATGAAGACGAGCTGATTTTTATTTTCATGTATATGGCAAGAACATATAAAATATACAGAAGAGGCGGTGACCATTTTTTCACCGGTACTTTCTCTGAAAGGTACTATATTAGTTGTCAAGTTTAGTGCCATCTAGTGTCCTTGTAATAAAACAATTTTAATAAGCTCCATCTTTTTCATACTAATATTATAAATGCGAAAGTTTAGATGGATGTTTGTTAGAGTTTGTAGCGTAAACGGCTGAACGGTTTTCAATAAAATTAGGTATAGATGTAGAGGATAGTCTGGAAAAACACATTAGGCTACATATTTTTGTTTTTGTATTCTACGCGGAAGGAGTCGCGGGTAAAAGCTAGTTTAAAATAAACTTAACTTTTAAATAAAATGTAAACTGTAAAAAATATATAATGTGAAAAGGTTTCATAGTTAATATGCCTTCTCTATATAGTTTTTGAATCTCTTTGATTAACCATACTATAGTATCGTAGTGACCAAACAAACACGCATAGGGAACAATTATGAACTATCGATATTCGGTTTAAATAATTATCGAACTCAACTAAAATTATTATTTTCTTATTAACTAATTTAGAGGACAATTCTAGTATTGATTATAGTGTAGAGAATTTAGCCAAGACAGAAATAATAGCGAAATCCAATTCGATTACGTACGGCTGTAGTAGTAAAAAACATTTATTTACTCTCATTATCTGTTATAGTCATTATTAATTTGAGAAAACAGTGTTTTTTTAAATAAATTATAACTATAAATCTATCGATTCCAACTTCTATAAGAATAAAAATCGAAAATCGATAAGATTCATGACTGATTTTACACAACCCATCCCTACTAAATTTGAAGTGAATTGTCAAACTAATCTAAATTATTTAGACACACTATAGTTAAGTTTCTTAAACAATAAACACTATTAAGTATAACTAACATTAACAAGTTTTACTTAACAGGAAATTTATTTCCGTAGCTACGAACGCCCTGTGAACGTTGCACGCAACTGCAGCAACCGTGGTTTATGTACTCCGTTATTGTAATTATGATTAAACACAATTCAAGTCACTGCAGTGGAATTAATTAAACCATTTTTATAACTGGCAAAGAATACTGTTTTAGAAACACTAGCTTTTACTCTTGTGGAGTTTAAAAACAAAACTGGCCTATCTGTTCTTCCAGACTATCTACATCTATGCCTTTAGAGATTAGATGGATTTTTGTTAGAGTTTGTAGCCTAAACTACTAAACGGATTTCAATGAAATTTGGTATAGATGTAGAGGATAGTCTGGAAGAACACATAGGATACACATTTTTTTTAAATTCTATGCGGACCAAAGTTATAAGTAAATTAAACTGCTCACTTAAAATTAGGTCTCCTACATGTAATGCTAGGTCGTTTTGTCGTCTATCGTAAAACGGTTGTCGCTGTAAGTACAGTCGCGGAAATCCGCAGTGAAATACTTAGGAAAAATGCCTTGCTCATTGCAACCAGACAAACCAACTACAAATACTTATTAGATAGCAGTAAATGCAAACGAAGGGATAATAATAAAAAGAACCTAGCCGTGTCTCACCGATTATTTTCGTACAGACACATTTATAAGCATTATTCCCAACCGTCTCCCCGCTCTGTTCGTACGTGGAGACAGACAATAAAAACACATCCGTCCCACCTTTTGCGATGAGGGGACGGTTGGAACTTATTTCATTTTATAATGGTTCCATCTGTCACCTTATTGGTGATAGTAGGACTAAAAGGTGGGACGGATGAATTTTTGGTGTCACGTGGGGACAGAGCGGGGTGATGGTTGGGAATAATCCATTTAAAAGCGTTGTATTGGTTTTTGTTTGTCGTAATCGTTTTAACATGTTTAAACTATTGTAGCTTTTATGGATTACTGCCAGTTTCCCCGATTATCCTGATTTGTAATTTTGTCTTTCAGACACGGCTATGGAAAGAAACACATTGATGTCGAAGTGTTATCCGAGAATAAAAGATTACTGCAGAGAAAAGCATGGCTTGGAGTTTCAGGTGTGTAATATTTAACAAAAATAAACGTAGTTAATATAATGTTTATTATATACTAGCTGTTCCCGTGCGACTTCATCCGCGTGACATTATGAAAATTTTATTTTATTGTTTACATTTGTCAAATTATCAATTACAAAAGTCAAAATGACCTGATGACAACCTTGCTTTTTATGTTGGTAGCAACTTATGGTCTCTTTCCCACATTAGGGTTTTTATCCAAAATATTAACCCCTAAGTTTAATGGCGTGAAAATATGTAGCCAAAAGCGTGACGTAAATGTAGGTATTTTTATTAGAAAAAGAATTATTTAAAAATATGCAGTAAGTGCTGACATCTTAGGTAACAAAGAAGTGTGTGTTTACGTTTTATTATAATAGTATAGAAGTATAGATAACTTCTGGGGTTCTTTAAAGAGCAGGGTTGGCTGTAATCCATGTTTTCATGCAAAATACACCCCTTTGACTCAAATGTCGTATGACTATTGTGCGATTGTCGATTGTTTCGCAGCCAATTCAACTGTTAAGTTGCACAAAAAGACGAGTAGTGTAACTTCCATTATAGCAAGCAAGACAAAACAGTTGTGCGATAGTTTAGTTTCAAATGAGCTTAAGGAACCTTTATTACTTGGGTAGTTGATGAAAATAGCCATTAGTGTACAAACTTTGTAAATCTTTAGAACTAAGGGAACTTGTTTAAGAATATTCAAACATTTCTTTAGATAAAAATCTTTGTTTAATCACAAAATGCATCAGTCCAGAATATAAGAGCAATTATCTTGTAAAAATAACTGTACAACCGTTATTTATATTGTAAAACTTGTCGATTATAATATTTTATTACAGAAAACAACACCCTGTATAACAATTATAACAGCACCTTTATGTTCACAGACAGGTGAAAATGCATGCAAAATTAAAATTTTTACTTAGAGACAATAAACATGAGGCAATCTTATTAATCTTAATTTTAATATCTTAATCATACTAATATTATAAATGCGAAAGTTTAGATGGATGTTTGTTAGAGTTTGTAGCTTAAACGGCTGAACGGATTTCGATGAAATTTAGTACATATGTGAAGGATAGTGTGGAAGAACACATAGGCTACACACTTTTATTTTTTATTTATTCCACGCGGAAGGAGTCGCGGGCGAAAGCTAGTTACTATAATAAAACTAACGTAACGTATTTTTTTACTAATACCAAATTACCTTACTATGGCAATTTTGCTTTCTTGATGTTGGCAGCAACTTATGGTCTCTGTCCCACATTAGGGTTTTTATCCAAAATGTTTACCCCCTAAGTTTAATGGCGTGAAAATAATAGCCTAAAGCGTGACGTAAGTGTAGAGCTTTTTATTAAAAAAATATTTTTCAAAACTATGCTATAATTGCTGACATCTTAGGCAACAAAGAAGTGTGTGTTTACCCTTTATTATAATAGTATAGATGTATTTTTGTATTTCAAAAGAAAAAATGTTTATTTAATTCCTTTCCAAGTATTTTATATCATAGATTAAAGAAGACAGACATTTACTTGAAATCAATCTACGAAAACATTTCTAAGTAATCGTTAAAAAAGTCGAGTCGAGTCGTTTGAAATATCGAGAGATTATTTTTATTATTGTGAAAAGAAAATATACTTTTATAGATATGTTTTCTGTATATTTCAGTACGCTATATTATAATAATAATTCTGTATTATTTTGATGTAAAATCAAATTGTTTAGTGTGTATTAGACTTTTTTTAAAGTGCTTTTAAAAACCTTCAGGGCCTGTCCCACTAATTAGTACAATATCTGATAACAATCCTGTAACAATGCGACGGAAATATGGGATTTTATTACATCTGACAGTGACGTCATTTTTAAGCTATCTGTACCAGTAGTGGGACAGTCACGCTAGATTAACTTAATTATTAAAAACCCTTAAAAAGCATTTTTTTTTTATTTAATTATGAAATAAATAATTCAATATAGGATTTAACTCACAGCTTCAAGGAAAAATAAGTTAAAAATCCTGGTTTCAATTAAAACTACATTTCTGTTTGTAAAGGCAACAATATGCATTTAAGAGTTAATAATCTTTTTTCTAAAAAAGTCAAAGGTAAATAATTTGTTAAAGAAAATATAAAACTAAACGACTTTCATTATTTTTCGTAGACAAAGACACGGGCTACTTTATATATTTATGAAATTAACTAGCTTTCATCCGCGACTCCGTCCGCGTGGTATTAAAAAAAACAAAAGTGAGCCTATGTGTTCTTCCAGGCTATCCTCTACGTCTTTTCCAAATTTCATCGAGATCCGTTCAGTCGTTTAGGCTACAAACAAACAAACATCCATCTAAACTTTCGCATTTATAATATTAGTAAGGTTAGTAAGAAGTAAGATTTAATATAATCCACATCTTTTAAACGAAAGATACAAATTCGGTCAGCGGAAAACATAAAATTTAAAAGCGGATTAGGAAAATAAGTCGGCGGATGAAGTTCCGAGGAAAACGGATAGAATAATACATTTTATGATGAATTCTTTTAATTAAAATAAATATTCAACGTTTACATTAGGCTCTGAGGGCCATTTATTGTCTACTAAAATAAACAAAAGCATTCTGACTTAACCTCTACATCTATGACAAATTTCATCAAAATCCTTTCAGTAGTTTAGGCTACAAACTCTAACATACATCTATACGCATTTATAATGTGATAATTTGGTCAATCAATATTGGTCACTAGATGGCGCTAATAAAATAGCCGCAGCAATATAATTTAAAAACAAAAACATATTCATTTAAAATAGTAACGTAATTTATAAGAATGAGATTTGTACAATTATAATTTATTTAGGTAATATTTTTTATGTTAACACTGGCCACTGACAATCCAAAACAAGACAAATTAAAAAGATTATAAAAAAGCAAAGAGAGATTTAGGCGCGAAACGGAAAAATGTGATAAGAAAAAAGTGGTGTGGTAATTTATTGTGTTTATGAACATATGTAGAAAAATGTGCAACAAAACAAAAGATTAAAAAATTTAAGATTTTTTAGATGACATTAAAAAAATTGTCGTTTCAATTGAATTTTACTACAAGTCCTGCTACAATCATACTTTGTTCATTTCACTTGTCCACAAATGTCTAATTGTTACTCGTAATTCAAATAGTTCAATTATTTTTAACCCTATATAACAAGCAATAATTAAAAACGGTACAAATTATACCACGTATATTCAATAGGTAGTAAATTTAAAATAGGTATTCGGTTGCATGTGGTTATGTTTCCGTCGACTGAAATAGCGCGTAACGCCGGGTGTTTTAGTAAATGTTTACACTCCGGCCAACACGAGGCGTGCTCTTACGCTGACTGGTGTTTAGAAGTAAGTAGCTAAAATTGTAAGTGTAAACAAAATGGAATTTGAATAGGCTTGCTACAGTTTACGCAAAAATTATGCTTGTAAAAAATAGTTCGGGTTAAAAATTGAATAATTCAGTTAACCTTAAAAAGAATATTCTCTCTTATATTAAAGTATGTTTTTAACTAGCTATTGCTCGCGACTTCCTCCACGTGAAATTAAAAGCCTAATACTCAGCGATAACGTAGCTTTTTAATAGTGTAAGAATTTTTAAAATCGGCCCCTTAGTTTCTGAGTTATTTAAATCTTTCCTCTTTATAATATTAAATAAAAAAAATGTTTAATCCTTGTCAACACTACGAATCTATGAATCAAAAAAGTAATTAAACACGAAATAATGAGAAACGTAACTCATGAAATGAAAAAAAAAAGAAATATTTAAAATTAGCGTTGCAATGATGACTGGATTGGTTCCTCGCTCAGCTATAAATGCTATATCAGTATATTATATTAGCTATATTAATGTAGATTACAGTTTAAATAGCGTATGTATTATATATATATATATATATATATATATATATATATATGAAAGACTACAAATTGACTTGATTATACAAAATACGAATATCTGCTAGTAGTGTGCAATTTTTGACTAAACTATCGCAGGTTTAGTCGCGCTCTGATTCCTATAAGCTTATATGGAGGTTACTCGACTTTTAGTTATGCAACTGAACAGTTGAATTGGCTGCGAAACAATCGACAATCGCACAACAGTTAGTTTCAGGTTTGCGCACAACTTTGTAACCCCTTTTATACTGTCCAAACACTAGTAAAGCATAATAGTAACGTTAAAAGAAGGGCCTTGCTGGAACACAGTTATTGCTAGCTCAGGAGACAGAATCCCACTAACTGTACAAAACTGTTATGGATCCATAAAGAATTTTTAATTTTCTATTTTTTTTATAGTAATACGTCTGATGAGTGTGGTGCCTAATTTTAGTCAATTTCCACCCTTTCCATAAGAGGGAAGGATAGGAAGGAAAATTGGATTTGACGGTGGAGACGCATAGGAAGGGGGAAATCTCTTTCTGTGCGTCTTCTCCGTCAGTTAAGGGTAGGCAACGCATCTGCAATTGCGGATGTTTATGGGCAGCGGTCGCTTTCCATTTCGATGGATTCAGACCACTAGCTCGTTTGTCACCTTATGTTATAAAAAAAAGTAACGTTACATCTGCAGGTGGTGGATATGCGTTGGGGCGTACGTGACGAAGCCACCGACGACCATATGACCACAGAGCTTTGCATGCGTGAGATTAAGAACTGCCAAAGGTTATCTATGGGGCCCAATTTTGTCGTGTTCCTCGGACAGAAGTATGGTTACAGGTAATTACAATTATGAAGTTAGATCTGCAGTAATCATTTCCTCATTTTTGGTTTGATTAATTCACGGAAATTTGTATCTTATGCTGTGTTTCTGAAGTTTCTAATTATTTTATACTAGCTTTCGCCAGCAACTTCGTCCGCGTGGAATAAAAAAAACTAAGTAGCCTATGTGTTCTTCCAGACTTTACATCTGTGCCAAATTTCATCGAGATGCGTTCAGCAGTTTAGGCTACAAAATTCTAACAAACATCCATCCATCCATCTAAACTTTCGCATTTATAATATTAGTAAGATTAGTAAAATGTACCTAGTGATTGGATAGTGTTAGGTTAACCTACGTGTCTCTGGAGTATCGAATAGTTTATCGAAGCATAAGCGATATCGAATGGTTAAAAGTAGTTCAGAAACCCATTATTAATAGCTGGAAGAATAGCTAGCTCGTTCGATTACGATATGATCACACAGAACATTTTTTATCATAAACCAGCGCTTGACCACGATTCCACCTAAATTGAACTACGTGAAGACGCAATCGAAGGAATTACGTCTGTCGATAATTCCACAGTCTGATGAGTCTGAAGACAACAAATCTAGTCTTCTTCTGTTACCCATTTCCTGTCTTCTCTGAGGTTGACGTGTCTCACAGATTAGCAGGTTAGAATTCATTTTTAATGTCACATTTAAAAAGCAATAATTGTATACCTTCAGGCCCATACCAACTTACGTGCTGTCCTCGGAACTCCAAATGCTGAGAGATGAATTGGCGGCCGGCGGAGTTGATGTTATCCTGCTGGATACTTGGTACAAGAAGGATTCAAACGCAGTACCACCAGTGTCAGTACTGCAACCAATTTCATCTATACTGGTCAATTTTAATAACAAGGTAAGTTAGAGGAATGAAAGATGAAAATATGTTGTTTATTTTTTTATATCCAAAGGTGGCAAAAGAGCAAGCGGCCATCTCAATCCGCCAAATTGGCAACTGCCCATAAACATTTATAATAGTGTATGCGTTGCCAATCCTTAACAGACAGTGGAACACATGAAGGATATTTCCCCTCCCTATGCGTCTCCTCTAGCGTCAAATCCATCCCTTCCCATCCTTCTCTCATCAGATAAAGGGACTATATTTGGTCCTCTGGTAGCACTGAGACTAGTCTACGAGTATATATTTCTCGAATATCTTTGCTTTTAAAATTACAGATTTTTGATATAGCCTTGATTTTTTTATATAATAAATTGGGCAAAGAAGCGGCGTGAACACCAAGGTGGTCAACAACGCCCATGGATATCCGCAACATAAGTTGAACTACAGCGTTGCCGGCCTTTGAGGAAATGACTGGCTAATAAATAGTGAAAACATAGCTTTGTATTTTAACATAGATATTGTAACATAGGTATCTTTAGCATGGTTATAATGGAAGATCGGACATGTGCTGAGTGATTTCTTAAAAAAACAAAACAATTTGTTCTGTTTATTTCCAATATCGAAGTATAGTGATGTGTTAAGATATAATAGAATGTTTTCTTTGAATGTTCCAGAGAGTTCCAAAGCTCCAAGCAGAAGACCAGGCAGTCTGGTGGGACACACTCTGCAAGATGCAGAAGTTGTTCCGCAAGGCATCACAACAGCTCTACAATGCTGGGAAAATCGACAAAGATACTATGCACAATTACTTCATGTCGGGTAAGTTGACAGAATATTTATACATATGACTTCTAGGTATCTTTTTTTTGGGCGCCCCTATGCTGCCCCCTCGTACCCCTAACGTGTTGGGATCAAAGAATTTGGGTACCAGTCTTTATTTATTTAATGATATTGACATTTTTTTTAAATTACATAATTATTATACAATATTATCCCTAACTAATATCACAAATATTACTAATATTACTAGATGTTGCTGGTGACCTCGTGTGAAATTAAAATAATAAAAATGCAGCCTATGTTGTTAACTGATAACGTAGCTTTTTAATGGTGAAAGAATTTTTATAATCGGACCAGTAGTTGTTGGTTATTTCAGTACATACAAAAATAGAAATCTTTCCTCTTTATATTAGTATTGATAAAGATGTAAACTTTATATTTTTTTATGTATTCATCTTTAAAAAAACTACTGGGGCAATTTCAAAAATTCTCTCACCAAAACTTTTCACTAACATAGGCTATATTTATTACAATTTAGCGTACGAAGACGCGAGCAATAACTAGTTAATATTTATATTTTCAGTAACTGAACGTGAAGTAATCAACGGAATATTAAACGTGAAAAACACTAAAAATCATTGCTTAGCCTATGTTCGGTACATCAACAATATTAACTTACAAAATCTCAAAAAGGCAAGCAACTATGTTGATATCCTGAATAGAAGCTTGGACGCGGAGGCTTCTAAATTACTTGCTGATCTCAGAGATGTTAGATTACCAGAAAAAATTGAAACAACTAACATACAAAAGTAAGTATTAGGGATGCTTCGACACACTCACAGTCAGGTCACTATAGGAAACATATTAGTAAAGATTTACTATAAGATATCTTTGCCTGTAATGCTTTTGGTCGTCTCCCGTAGGACGCTCCGGGTTTTTGTCCTCCACATAACTCTCTCATACGTCATCTCAGTCACTCCCTTCTTGATAATGTCACCTTTCACACAGTCCATCTCTTTCTACGTCTACCTCTGCCGAGGTACACTCATAACTAACGTCCTTCTTGTTACATGGGATTCCCATACCATGCTAACCTTTCACTTCTTAATTTCTCTACCACTAGGGATACTCTCAAACTTCCTCTTATATACTCTATTGTAATGCTTTTGCTAAGCTCTTCTAAAATTATCAATGATTTTAAAGGATCTTCAATAGGCAATATATTTTCAGATATACCGTTGAATGGATAGGCCGTGAAGGTCTGGAGACTGAGACACATGGAGAATATCTGAACCACTTCATCGCTCACTTCTACAAGAACATAATTAAACTAGTCGACAGGTAATATTATAAATACGAAAGTTCAGATGGATGTTAGAGTCTGTAGCCTAAACTGCTGAACAGATCTTAATTAATGGATTTGACGGTGGAGGAGACGCGTAGGAAATGTCCTCTTTATGTGCGTCTCCTCCTTCGTCAATGAAGGGTAGATAGTCAATGATTGCGGATGTTTATGGGCAGCGGTCACTTTCCATTTCGGTGGATTCAGGTGACCGCTTGTTCGTTTGCTATCTTATGTTATAAAGAAAAATTACATTTGGCTATGTACAGTATAGTCCGGAAGAACATATGGGCTCCTCACTTTTGTTTTTTAATTCCACACGGACGTAGTCTCGGACGAAAGCTAGTCAAAATATAATAATTTGATGGTCAAAACAACCGATATTTTAATTATTAACCCCAATTGCTAAACAGTACTAAGAACGATAAGATATTACGAATTATAACATCAATAATGGCTAGTTCCCCAACTATATTTAACTATTCGTTAGCGTTTTTGCTTCGACAACTTCAATACGTTTCCGAACTACATAACTCGAGTTTACTCCGTTAAAACTTATGTCAATGTAACACTATTGAATCAAGTGAAATTCCTATTTCTTTTAACAATATTTACAGGGCAATGCGCAAAGAAGACAGCAGTGCCCAGGGTCAGATAGTGACTGAGATCTTACAGCATCTCCACGCTTGCAACAACTCCGTGAAGGTCTTCCATGGTCGAGAAGATGATCTGCTCTTCATCGAGAACTACATGAAGAACAGCTCTGATAAACCTCTAGTGCTTTATGGAGAAGGTAATCTATACTAATATTGTAAAAAAGATTTGTAATTTTGTATGTATCGAAATAACTCAAAAACTACTGGGTTGATTTTAAAAATTTGAAACTAGCTGTTCCCGTGCGGCTTCATTTGCATGAAATTAAAAACTTTATTTTATTGTATACATTTATCAAATTCTCAATTGCAAATGTCAAAATACCAATTACCTTACTATAGCAATCTTGCTTCTTGATGTTGGCAGCTCGTATCGTATGGCCCCTTTACCACATTAGGGTTTTTATCCAAAATATTTACCTCCTAAGTTTAATGGCGTGAAAATATATAGCCTAAAGCGTGACCTAAGTGTAGGGCTTTTTATTAAAAGATAATTATTCAAAAATATGCTGTAATTGCTGACATCTTAGGCAACAAAGAAGTGTGTGATTACGCTTTATTGTAGTATAGATTTAGATAGCCACTAATAAACCGAAGTAAAACAAATTGCTTGATCAAGCCAAGGCCTACAAAGGGCTGTAGGGTTAAGAAAGAAGAACAACTTTTAATTTTTTTTTTAATTCCACGCTAACAAAGTCGCGAGCAACAGCTCGTACTATAATAATCTTAATAACTATGAATAACCTCTAAATTAGATTATGGAGCGTCGGTGGCTCAGTGGTTTGAACACTTGACTTGTAATCTACAGGTCTTGGGTTCGAATCCCGCCGCCATGTACCAATGTGATTTTCGATTTTTCGAATTTTCATATGTACATAATTTACCCGACGTTCTTACGGTGAAGGAAAACATCGTGATGCCTGCACATATCGGCGAAGAAATTCAAAGATATGTGTGAAGTCAACCAACCCGCACTTGGCCAGCGTGGTTGACTATGGCCTAGTCACCCCATATTAGGGTAGGCTCCGAGCCCCTCGGTGGGGACGTATAGTGAGCTGGTGATGATGATGATGATGAACCTCTAAATACACAATCTACATTAACAAGAATCAGATTATTTAGTCCTGTCAATTTTTACCAGGACACTTTCAAATTACTCTTAAGATGCAATTCAATTCAATCTTACTTCTTACTGATATGATAAATGCGAAAATTTGCACGGATTTATGCTTGTTAGAGTTTATAGCCTAACTTTTCGGACGGATCTTGATAAAAAGCATAGATGTAGAGGGTAGTCTGGAAGAACACATAGTTATATATATTATAGCCTATGTGTTCTTCCAGACTACCCTCTACATCTAAGTGAAAAACTTAAAAATATATAGACTAAAGAGTTTCATAAGTGTAGGGCTTTTTAAGAAAAAAAAAAATAAAAAATATACTGTGTTTTCCGACATCCTACATAACTCAGTAGTGTGTGTTTACGCTTAATAATATAAATAGAAAAAGAAGAAAGAAAAAAGAGAAGAAGATAGAACATAGAGCTACTTTTATTTTTCTAATTCCATGCGAACGGAGTCGCGACCGAAAGCTAGTATTAATAAAATTAAAGAAAAAAGAATCACATAGTATTTCAAATGTGTCGCATTTCACCTTACGGACATCTGTTGGTACATACCAATAATCAAGGTATTTAAATTTCTAGGTGGTTGTGGAAAAACCAGTCTTCTAGCGAAGAGTTCAGCGATGTCGTTGGCCACTTGGTTCGCTGAAGTTCGACCAACCAATGTGATCAGGTTCCTCGGAACTACTCCTGACTCCAGCGCTCTTACACCGACTTTAATATCGATTTGTCAACAGGTAAATATAAATTAGTAACAAACACCTATAACATTAAAACAACACGATTATTAAAACTGATTCCACAAGAAATATTAACAACTTATCTATCTGTTCTATCTTCTTCTCTTTTTTCTTTCTTCTTTTTCTATTTATATTATTAAGCGTAAACACACACTACTGAGTTATGTAGGATGTCGGAAAACACAGTATATTTTTGATTTTTTTTTCTTAAAAAGTCTTACACGTATAAGACGCTTTAGTCTATATATTTTCAAGCTATTACACTTTGGGGGTAATTAAATTGGAAACCATGTGGGAAAGAAACCAAAAACTACAAGCTAACATCTAGGATGCAAGGTGTTGCCATGGTTACGATAATTGTTATCTAATGTCAAAGGCCGTCGTCATTTATGTTTAGACATTTTTAATTGAAAGTTTTACGAATGTAAACAATCAAATAAAGTTTTATAATTTCATGTGGGGACACGGGAACATCTCAGCAGAAGATAACTATGATTTTTTTTACCACAGATTTCATACAATTTCGCATTACCATTTGAGAGTATTCCGGATGATTTAGTGCCGCTGACGGCTCATTTTAAGCAGCTCCTAACGATGGCTTCCCAGCAGCAACCATTACTATTGTTCCTCGACTCAGTAGACCAACTAACAGGGATAGGCACAGAGAATAATAAAGTATCCTGGCTGCCAACGAGATTACCACCTCATTGCAAGGTAATTAGGTTTCGATTCCAGTGACACATTGACGTATTGTTGTCTCTGTTTTTTTAATTGTAATGAAAGAGATGACAATAGAATTCATACAACTGCTATGGAAGTTGATATTGAGCATAAAGATGTAAATGTTGCAAGTAAAGTTTTCGATAAACAAAACAAAAACGATTTTTTGCTATTGTGTGATGGAGTCCTAATTTAAATTCTCTTCTCCTTTCCACCTCTTTATTACATGGAAAGACCGTGAAGCGTAAGGGATTTTGAAGGGGATTTAGAAGTAGGGGAAATATAGATAGGGGAAATTTTATCTTCTGTTGATGAAATGATGGCGACAACTCGAAAATGCGATTGTTTAGGGGGAACCGTCGCTTTGCTATTTTAGTTATTTTTGGTGGCCCTTTCACCTTTTAATATAAATTACAGATCATTGTAACATGCGCTTGCGAAGAAGCTAATCCAGAAGTATCAAAAGAATATGATGTGCTGCGACGTATGATAGATTCTGAAGACAATTTCTTAGAAGTCAAAGCTCTGGGAGAAGATCTTGCAATGCAAGTTCTTAAGTAAGTTACTATGTCCACATACATTAACTTGAAATTGTCCCTAAGGGGTCGGCACAGTGCTGCGTCCATACTCTATCAGCCGTCTCTGAATTCACTCCCTTAAGTATATCCTCTTTAACACAGCCTACACTTTCTTTGATCTTCTTTGTAGCCATCCAAATTCAATCTGCTTTTTTGCTTTATTTCCCCATCTTCTCGTCGCATAACATGCCCATAATGCTAACTTTTTGCTTCTCAACTTTCATCTGCTAATTTAAAAAAAACTATACGACACTGGCCAAAAACTCAATGTATCGCGTTCTTTCTAGATTTTGCATTATTTTTTAAATATGTGTTTACTTCTAGTTTGTGATATTCCCTTAGATTATGGATGGCATCAGCAGCCAGAGACTTAACCAACTACCAATGGCGACTTGTATCCAACGCGATTGGTCAATGTTCTCTGCCTATATTCGTAAAATTGGTGTTTGCTGAGGTATGAATATAAGTCCTAAAATATTAGCTATTTAAGTCCTTATGATCTTCTTGATAAGGAATATATTTAGGTAACATTTGTAGGTCTGCAGATGGCGAAGCTATACCAAACCTCAGGACACTCATCTCGCTTCTACAGTTATGGATTCTATCATGATGCTATTTGAACGAATTGAGAAGCAGGTAATTTTAGTAGATACTAAATTAACCATTTAATTATGCAATACAAAGATTGCATCAATTATTGCCAGTGGCGTATTATTAAAACTATCGCACAACTGTTGTGCGATTGTCGATTGTTTCGCAGTCAACTGTTTAGTTGCACAACTAAAAATCGAGTAGTGTGCTCTATATACACTCATAGGAATCAAAGCGAGACTAAACAGTTGTGCGACAATTTAGTCTAATGAGTTGCTTTGTAATTCTGGCTACTTTTGAAACATAAAGTTCGTAAGATACGGGTTTCTTATCACGATTGAATTGTTTTAGCTCCCGATATTTCGGCACAGTTACATGCGCCATGTTCACGGGCTCACTGTAATGATGCGGTAGTGTGAAAAAAAAGTTACACAAAGCCATATCGGTCTACTTTTTTCCTGATACGGCGATTACTACTAGTATTGTCTTCGTTTTCACTAAAGTCCACACTAGCTATTTTCTGTCGACAAACTATACCCACGGTGTCCACACTTGTACGCTTACTTGAAATTGGCTGCTGTCTAGTTTTGTAGTAATAGCGGATTACTGGATTCCAGGCACTTGTGTCTTACGAACATTATATTTGTAAAAACCACGACAGTTTAAAGTTATATACTTTTGAAACATCTATCCAAAATATACTTATCTAACTGATTTTAGGAACAAAAGAGGGTATATTTTTGTACATTGTGATGTTATTGTTTGTGTTTCAGCACGGTCGTCTGTTAGTATTCCATGCATTAGCATATATCACTGCAGCTAGAAGTGGTCTTTCTGAGACTGAGTTAGAAGACCTCATCTCATTGGATGACAAGGTTCTTGATGATGTGTACCAATACCACTTACCACCAGTTAGAAGGATACCTCCATTATTGTGGACAAGGTAATGATACCAAAGGAATAACTTCCTGCGCTTTTATATACGTTCTACTCTTCCATATTACTATCAGCCCTCATACCTGAATTCAAACCCTTCTTACACATTTTTCTTCGCTTTATCTTTTTATTGTATTGAGTCAATATTTGAGGTTTGGTCCTTCGGAAGCAGGATTTTTAATAAAAAACACACTTCTGTCCTTTTACATATTTCATATTTCACGGTCTTTTTACACTACTCCAAGATAGGAATTCTTTTTTTATACCTTTCAGTTGATTTACAATTGTTTTTACAGAATCCGCAACGATCTTCCTAATTACTTATCTGAGAGGGAAGCAGATGGTGTTTCTGTTATGAATTGGTATCACAGACAGTTCAGGGATACTGCTAGAGAGAGGTATTTTAAAAACATGAACATGGCGATGTATTTCCATTCTATGATTGCTGATTATTATTTAGGTGAGTTTTTTATTAATGCTTGTGCAATTTGTACCATTTCATGTCTTTGAATAGAGCAATAGACCTGTCTAAATATACTGAAATACAAACCCATGCTTATTTAATAAAGTATAAGTTGTTTATGGTTTTCCAGCTACTTTTAATCATTCGATAGTGTTTTTGTTTCGATAACTTCATGATATACGTTTCCAAACTATGTAACTTGAGATTTCCCTTGAAACATAGTTGAAGCTAATCACTAGGTAATGATAAAATAAGTGATAACTTAAGCGACCCAGCAATTACAGCTAACTAGCTTTCGTCCGCGACTCCGTCCGCGTGGAAATAAAAAAATCAAAAGTGAGTAGCTTATGTGTTCTTCCAGACTATCCTCTACATCTATACCAAATTTCATCGTCATCCGTTTAGCCGTTAAGGCTACAAACTACTAACAAACATCCATCCATCTAAACGTTCGCATTTTAATATTAGTAAGAAAACAATAGAAATTAGTTATTTGTATAATTTTTGGTTAAAATTGAGACATTTCTTGCAAAATCTCCGATAGCTAAGCTTCGGCTAATTTCTTGCAGGTATTTGGGGCGGTGGTATACCGAAACCCTTCAAATACACTGAAATCCAGCGACACAGGTTCAACTTGGCTGACAAGGAGGGGGTGGCTGATAGAAAGGTTCCTCTGCAGCCCTTGGTCTTTACTTCAGCAGACGGTTCTTCGAAGCGATACAATTTGAGGAAGGTAAACTGAAAATATGGCTTTAATGTTGAAATTTATGAATAATTCAAATGACGAATAACAAAATAATCAAAATCAACCCACGATTGATATAAAAAATCAAACAAAGAAATGGGACCCACCTGCAAGTATTACCTTTCGCATAAAAAAGAATTATAGAAATCGGTCCACTAGCGGCGAAGTTATGCCGTAACACACAGAAAAAATAACATACAGACGAATTGAGTACCTCCTTCTTTAGGGAAGTCAGCCAAAAAGAAAACAGACAAACAAAAGGTAGACTTATAAACAGCTAACCAATTGACATTGAAAATCGGTAGCAATACAACATTAAAGGAGATATCGCTGATTATTACCTTGATTATTCGCTAACACAACAGAAATCTGAATAATCTTTAATTAATTCTTGTTCCATAAACATTAGCGATTAAAATTAGAACCACATTTCTGCTACTTACTGTATATGGGCATTATTTAAAACTTGAACATGCTGTACAGTTTAATTATTCAGAACAAGCATTACATACTTCCTAAATGATTGGAGTAAAAATGTTTTTACTGTGTCTTATATGGTTCAATGAATACAACACTAAGCGTAGTCATGACAGTCCCTTAGTGTAGACTTCTAATAAATCACAATTAAGCATCTCATCACTAGCTCACTATACGTCCCCACTAAGAATCTCAGAGCCTATACTAAGTAAGGGATGACTAGGCCTTAGTCAACCAGTACTGCGGGTTGATTGACTTCACACATATCTTTGAATTTCTTCGCCGATATGTGCATCACGATGTTTTCCTTCACCGTATGAATGTCGGGTAAATTATGTACATATGATATCGAAAATCACATTGGTACAGCGGGATTAGAACCATAGACCTGTAGATTACAAGTCAAGTTCCACCCCTGAGACACCGTCGCTCTCATTGTCTCTGATATTTGATATTCGCTGCAGCATCTAACTTCTTTCCTATTCCAGTTTGGTGAACTCCCCTTCCATTTAGTGCGGTCTAAGCGGTTCACAGATCTCTACGCTGAAGTTCTGTTCAACTACGAATGGCTACACGCCAAGCTAAACTGCTGTCCTCTACAAGCAGTTCTCGCGGATTTCGAAGATGCTAAACTTCATGTCAGCAAAGACGCTGTAAGGTAAGATATATGCCTTATTTTAGATGAACCCTGGTTATAAAACCTATGTCCTTTGTGATAACAATAACGACAAACTCTTAAATAGATGGTGAAATAATCCTAACCATGTTAATATAATACACGTTGTGAAAGATTAGATGGATGGACATTTTTTACAGTTTGTGCCCTAAACGGCTCAACAGATATCGATGAAATTTGGAATAGAGGTGGATGATAATCTGGAAGAACACATAGGCTACTTGCTTTTGTTTTTTTTTTAATTCCACGCGGGTGAAGTCGCGGGCAAAAGCTGAAGATGAAAAGTGTGCAAGGCATGTTCTTCTTAAAGAGCTATCTTCTTCAAAGATTGACGATCGTTAAGGCAACATGTAAATTTTAAAACACTTCTGATCAGTGAACAGGTGCTAGAAATGTTATTCTAATCAAACTTCGTTATAACAATTCCAGGGAACTAATGTTAGTAGCGGACGCTCTCCGTTTGGGTGGAGCAATCCTGGGAGCATATCCTGACATGCTGGCACCGCAGCTGGTGGGCAGACTCCTTCCAGAAGCTTCTCAAAATCCAGCAGTAGCGTCTCTTCTGCAGCAGTGTCATGATGTGGGGAAGAATCACTGCGCGTTGCTCCCTTCACATCACTGTCTTCATACACCTGGAGGACCATTGAAGGTAATTTTC
This sequence comes from Papilio polytes, assembly GCF_000836215.1. Taxonomy (NCBI): domain Eukaryota; kingdom Metazoa; phylum Arthropoda; class Insecta; order Lepidoptera; family Papilionidae; genus Papilio; species Papilio polytes. The sequence continues at coordinate 4,780,195 of NW_013525035.1, read as the reverse complement.
TAGATAACTATCTTTTATATTGTAAACTAGACCCTTATAGACTACTAGATGTTCCCGTGCGGCTTTATCCGCATGAAATTATAAAAACTTTATTTTATTGTTTACTGTCAAGTTTGCAAATGTCAAAATTACAGTTACCATAATGTTGCTTCCTTAATGTTGGCAGCTTGTAGTTTATGATCTCTTTCTCACATGAAGGTTTTTTTTCCAATTTATTTACCCCCTAAGTTTAATCGCGTGAAATATAGCCTAAAGCATGTCTTAAGTGACTTTTAAACTCTTAAATAGCCTTGAATTGTGTGCTAATATGAAGGTTATACCATTCTTTAGTTTTACAACTAAACAGTTGACTGCGAAACAATCGACAATCGCACAACAGTTGTGCGAGAGTTTAGTCAACGGTGTACACACGCTTTAAAGCATAAAACAATATGTTCAACGAAATTGTCACTAAAATCTACATTTCATAGTGTGTGTTCTTGTTTTTCAGTACTCGTTAGAAGGTCACCAATTCGCAGTATTCGCGTTTCGTCTGAGCTCCGACAAACGCTACGTGGTGTCGATATCCAGCCGCGTTATCTCCTGGGATTTGTCTACTTCGGACTTGGCTCGCGATTTGTGTCCACAATTGGAAGGAATTCTGCAAAACTTGGAATTATCGCCGGATAACAAATGGGCTGCTGCGTCGACTAATAATTCTGTGGTGAGTTGACTCGCTAAGAAATCTTGGTCATTTGATGTTTAATATTTATACTAATGTTATGAAGATGAAAGGTTTGTATTTTTGTATGTATTGAAATAACTCAAAAACTACCGGACCGATTTCGATTTTTTACATATTTAAAAAACTACTTTATCAGTGAATAACATAGTTTTTTTTGCTATTTTTGGAATGCCACGCGAACGAAGTTGCGAGCAACAACTAGTAATATTATATTTCTTAATAATTTCAGTCAATGCTCTTGAATATGCTGACAAGCGAATACGTTACCATCGAAAATCCTTTAGATGAAGGTATGATGAAATTGTCTATATAAATTACACTAGCTGTTTCCGTGCGGCTTTATCCGTATAAATTATGAAAATTTTATTTTATTGTTTACATTTGTCAAATTATAATATCAACAGCAAATGTCAAAATGACATGACGTTACAAACCTTGGCAACCTTTCTTTCTTGATGTTTGTAGCAACTAATGGTCTCTTTCCCTCATTAGGGTTTTATCCAAAATTTTTACTGGGCCTTTTTTTAAATTTCTTTCACCATTACAAAAGTAATTTATTTGTAAGTAACTATATATTTTTTCTTAATTTAACACGGGCGAAGTAACGAGCAACAGCTAGTCTAATATATGTTGACATCACTATAGTGACTCTGCAATGTTCTTCTTGTACGTCTTTTCCACTATCTTGTAGGTGAAACTGTTCGCGGTGTGTTTGTGCTGAACCACCACATGTTCATCTTCGGCCCTCACTCCTGGGTGCAGTACAGCATGCGCGGGGAGCTGCAGCAGACTGTCTCCGCTCCTGACACCGCGCCATACGATGACGTCACTTGGGAGATACTTTGTAACCAATTTGAGGGGCACACCTTTGACCAAACTATCGAACAACAGTTGTGCGATGGATTAGTTGCACAACTAAAAATCGAGTAGTGTGCTCCATATATGCTCATAGGAACCAAAATAAGACTAAACTTTTGTGCGATAGTTTAGTCAAAGGTGTGAGTACACGCTCACTTGAGTGTAGTTAAGTACTGACACTTTAAGTTACATTCTGACCGAACCTTAGGAATAGTGATGCGCCGTTCCCAAATTCCCTTTCCCGGAAATATTTCCAATGGAAAAGTTCCAGGGAATATTCCGGCATTCCCGGGAATGTTCCCACATAGTGGGAAATGGCCATTTAAATTGTTCATTCTATTTTATTATATTAGTAGTTGTTCCAGCGAACGTTCGTTTAGCCATTTTTTTTAGGAAATTATATTAACATATAAAAATAGCGGACAGTACAAATGCCAACAAAAGGGTATTCTAAATATTTGTAATACAATATTTTTCGTTGTTATATTTTCATAAAAAAGTAATGTTTTATATTTGAATTAATATTTAACTACCAATAATACAAGAATTACGTATTACGCTAGGTGGCGCGCTAGTAGAAACATCGGATGCGGAGTGCTGCGTATATTTTAAATTATAAAAGTAGGAAATAAGAACAGTGAAATGAAAACAAAGTGTTAGTTTCTAGCATTTAGGTGCATAGACCACGGAGTGCTTGATTGTGTAGTGTAAAACAACGTAATTTGTGTAAACAAAGGACTTTAAATTGACAACGTGACGGTACAAAAAATTCCAAGTGCAAGTGACACATAGGACTTGATTTTGTCTGCAATAAAAAGTGTTCGGCGCTCTTATATGGGTGGTTTGCACTATAAAAAAAAAAAATTGAAGACGAAATGAAAAACGAAAAATTAAAAGAAATGTGATAAAAATTTGCAGATTCATTGTGTGGTAACAAACTACTTCTAACGCCATCTGTTGAGGATCATGATTATCGACTAACAATTTTACAACAGCGACATCTATTGATGTACTGATATTAACTTTGAAGATTTATCATTAATTTCAT